>NW_026058154.1:0-60611 GCF_023721935.1 Panthera uncia | reverse complement strand
TTTCCTTTCCTTTCCTTTCCTTTCCTTTCCTTTCCTTTCCTTTCCTTTCCTTTCCTTTCTTTCCTTTCCGTTTTTTGTTTTGTTTTGTTTTGTTTTTCCTTTTCTTTTCAGAAGAACCAGAAATGTTCAGTAACATGTCTTAGAACCCTGCTTTCTTACTCTTTTGGTAGGTATAGATGTGGTATCAGTAGTCTCAATCTGTTTCTCTGCTCCTTTATGAAAATAGCTTGTCTGAGAAGACTTTTTCTTTAGAAATTATGACTATTTCAGATCATAATTTGAGATCATATAATCTCTAAGCAAATTCTTATGTTAGCGCTTTCGTCAGAAAATGTCTCTACTGAACAAAGTTTTGTTATTAATATGCAAATGAATGCTGTAAGGCAGATGACACTTTTCCCCAAACCACATTCAATTAACATACCAATAACTTTAGGTGCTCCTAGTGTAATCAGAATTAGTGTTTTACATGACAGATTTTTTAACACTTCTTATGTTGTAAGAATAAAGAATCCGAAGCTAGCACTTATTTCCATGATGCACATGCACAACATATAGGTTGAAAGGATGGAAGAATATGACCAAAGATGACATAAATGGAACACTGTTATAAATGTTTGTTCAGGTTCTTGAATTGATTGACTAAGGAACATGATTACCTTAAAGGCAGCATTTAGTGTTCAAATTAACAGTTGTACCCATCTGTTATATTAAAATTATGTGACCAAGTTCACTTCTATCCTATAAATGAAAATAAAACAATAACAAACTTTTAAAATCACAACAGATCGGGGCGCCTGGGTGGCTCAGTGGGTTGAGTGTCCGACTTCGGCTCGGGCCATGATCTCACGGTCCATGGGTTCGAGCCCCGCGTCCGGCTCTGTGCTGACAGCTCAGAGCCTGGAGCCCATTTCGGATTCTGTGTCTTCCTCTCTCTCTGCCCCTCCCCTGTTCATACTCTGTCTCTCTCTGTCTCAAAAATAAAATAAAACGTTAAAAAAATTAAAAAAAAATCACAACAGATCATATTGAATGGCTCAAGCTCTTTAAGAACCATCTAAAGCAAATTTACATAGTTTAAGCATTTCAAGAGATTAAAATTCAAAATTAAGAATTAACCTTGCGGTGCTTGGGTCGCTTAGTTAGTTAAGCTTCTAACTTCCGCCCAGGTCATGATCTCACAGCTCCTGAGTTTAAATCCTGTGTTGGACTCTGTGCTGACAGCTCAGAGCCTGGAGCCTGCTTCACATTCTGTGTCTCTGTCTCTCTCTGCCCCTCCCCAGCTGGTGCTCTGTCTCTCTCTCTCTCTCAAAAATAAATAAACTTAATTTTTTTAAAAATTAAGAATTAACCTGAATCCCCCCCCCCAAAAGAATTAAACTGAAGTCTATAGCCTCTCTATATTAAATGGAAAGTGTTCTTCAGCCTCTAAACATATTACTTACCAGTTCTTCTGACTAAAATATTATCTACCTGCCATCTGGCAGTTCAGAATTAATACAGAATGAAACACTGAAGTCTCTTGTTTTGTTGGAACATGATTTTATGGAATATATTTATTCAACACCACTTATTTGTTACCCATTAATTTAGTCACTTATAGGTTTTTGAGATATAGTGTGAAAAAAAGTCTTTTAGTACTTAATGTAGCTCTTTTATATATTAAATATCATTTTAAGGAACCTAATCTATATTTTATAATGTACAAATATCTATTGCTATCTATTGCTATTATCATGGATGTAAAAATATATCCGTGGGGGTTTTTCAACTAAATTCTTTGAATTGCTCCATATGTTCTATTACACAAAATTTTTGAGCATTTCAACATATTGGTTTCTAATAGAATTGTAAAGATTTGTGTGCATCAGCGTGTTTTCTGAGTAGTGTTAACTTTGATAATCTGGGAAAAAGGCTAGCACCCTATTTCTCTGTTCAACATTCATTGTGAATCCAAATCATGTAAAACATAAAACATACCCTACTGAACATTTCTGGTATTCATAGTCAGCATTTATATCATTAATATCAAATGGATCACAGTAGCTTCTCTATAGTCAAAAACAAAGATTTCACATTCATTTGAATGTCAACATATTTCTTATTTTAAACAATAGTTTTAGGGCAGTTTGTTCCAAACATAATGTAGAGGCTTTATTTATTTATTTATTTATTTATTTATTTATTTAGAATGCACATAAGCATGAACAGAGGAGGTGCAAAGAAAGGGAGAGAGAGAGAGAGAGAGAGAGAGAGAGAGAGAGAGAGAGTCTTAGGCAGGCTCCATGCCCAGCATAGTGCCTGACTCAGGGCTCGGTGTCAGCACTCTGAGATCACAACCTGAGCCTAAATCAAGAGTTGGATGCATAACTGACTTGAGCCACCCAGGAGCCCCTAATGTGAAGGCATTTAAAACAGAAAGTTGACCTCTTAATTAAAGGTAGCATTCACCACCCTCAATATGTACTAAGAACTTAAAATGTATGATTTTACATATCTAACACTTCAGCCTAATACTTCACATATGCCTGTTGTGTTTTATTGGGGCATTTTTTTTCACTCACGTGACTGACATCTTCTATGCTGCTGTCCAAAAGCAGATCCTCAACATACTGTCAGTTGCTTCTGTTGGCATGCTACTATTTTCTGTACTTGCTCTTAGAGGAATGTGACATTCCCTTAAGACACCAATCTGTACTTTTTTTGTACACATATTATTTTTAGCTCTAGCAAGATTTTGTAGAGTGTTTACTTTTACATAAAAAGGAATTAGGGAGGAGAGATGGAAAAAATCCCACTGACACGAGATGCATAACCCTGGGTTTTTTTGTTTGTTTGTTGATTGGCTTGACTTTTTTTTATTCTTTTTGTTTTTTGAGGGGGCACTGGTGATTTGTACAGAAAATTAATTAAAATATAAAAGCTAGAATACCTTTTATATAAAAGCTACCACCCTATATCTCAATTTTAAGCCTAATCCCATTTTTCTTTACCCTACTTTATGTCAGCAAATCCGTATATTGAATGGAAACCTTTAAGTTTTCATTTTATTTGACCCGACAGCAGCCCTTGATCCTTGTTTCCCTGCTTCTCTTTGGAAGCACACTCTTTACCTGGTTCCAATGACACAACGATTCCTTGGCTTTCCTTTAACCTTCTAAACTGCTTCTTCTGACTTCTCTGTAGACCAACCTTCCTCTACATGGGCTTTTCATGAAGATCTAGCTCATCAATATTTCTCAATGTTCTTCCTAGGTGAGTCCATCTAGTCAAAACTTTTTATCCCCAGCGGAGATTTCCTTCTAAGATTCAAATCTTAAAATCCAGTTTTCTGATTAGTATCTCTTTCTGTATGTGCCAAAAGCACCTTCCGTCATATATTTCTGAAGGAGAACTTTTGAACACAACCCAGGGCTTTAAATCTGACCTTCTTTTGCTGTTTTCTTTCCAATGAATGGCACCATCGTATATTCAATTTGTCAACCCACAACACTTACCACCATCTTCACAAAATTCCTATGATTCTATCTCTATAATCAAGGCATCATTGTCTTGTTGGTTGTATCTCTTAAATATCCTCCAAATTTATTCACTTTTATTTTTCGCCACTTCTCACATCCAAGTCCAAAGAAACATTATTTCTCACAAAGAGTACTATAGGAAGCTCTTTGATAGATACCTAGAAAGCTAGATAGAAGTTGGGTAGGTAAGTAGATAAAACTTATTTTTCCATTTTCAATAAAAAGTGTTTAAAAGGTAATGTTATCATGTTACTTTTCTCTCTTTCCCCTCTCCCCACTTTCTTTTACACACAAGCATACACACATATATGCATATCTAACCTTTCTCATAGTGTGGTACATTAGATTAATATTCAGAATTTTTAACTAATTCTCCTTCCCCAGTACAGGAGTGGAGACTATTTTCCTACCCGTTGGCTTTGTCTCCAGCCATATGACTTGCTTTGGCCAACAATTGAACCCAGAGGTAAATGTGATCCAGTTCCAAGCCCAGGTCTTCAGAAGACTTGTGATATTCCACTTGCCTTCTAGTGCCTCTGCTATCAGTAAAAGAACCTGTTCAGGCAAACCCAGGGCCAAAACAAGAATAAGAGACATAGAAACAATTTTAACTGCCCCTCACATACCCAACCCCCCCCCAAAAGCATAGTTGTATGAGCTAAATAATCTTTCCATTAGATGCTGCTGAGATTTGTGTTTTTGTTTGTCATGCAGAGTCATTGAGTTCATTGATAACTGATATTAATAGTTTCTTATTTGTCCAAATAGGAAGTAAAATATCTTGGACATTGCCAAAAAGATGCTATGTAGCTTGTGCCCTGCCTCGTGTTCATTCTTATTTCACACTAAACTCCCCATTCTCTCTGGGCCCGGTCATCGTGGGTGTCTTCCAGTTCTGTGAACTTGCTAGTAATTCCTTACACTGTAGGAACTTACACCTTGTCATGTCTCTTTCTTTCTTTAGTTACTTCTCATCCTTAAGAATGTCAGCTCAAGCACGACTTCTTCAGGACTGGCTTGACACAATTACTATTCTACATTTGTTTGTGTGATTTTGTAATTGGTTTCCACCACTAAACTTTAATAATAACATGGCTGTTTAAATGTTGAATGAAATAATTAATGACAGAAGTGAACCAAGCCTGATGTGAATCACTTTCAAAGGTCACGTTAATTACAGTTTTGACACTTATTAACCCAATAGCACCTACAACAATTTTGTTTGTTTGTTGATGTTTTGCAAATAGTTACATGTGTGTTAAAACAAGTTGTAAGTGGTTATTTTATAAATAAATTCAATAAATACATTCTGAGTTATTTTTTTCTCTTCATAAGTCCAAACAAGTAAAAATTATAAATTTTTTTATCTTCTCTTTAACACAATAAATTAGTCAAGGTGAGAATCCAATCATCCTCTCTAGCTCTATGATTTCTTGTTTTCGTCCTTTAAGATGTTTCCATTTCCATCAAGATAAATGCTAACTGTACTCGCAAGGCCAACTTAGGCCTTTAATATTTTTTATTTAAATAATAACATATGAGTTATAAATTTATAGCTTTTGTTTCCAACTTCCTGCTTTGGGAATCAAATCATCTCCTGTATCACTGACCTGGACTTAGAAATGGGTTTTCTACATCATCATAGCAGATTTTTGATTTGGAATCCTGGTGTAAAATTGTTTTATATTTAAGATATAATCAATATTTTCAACTAATTTTATTTCAGCTTCTTGTCCATACATTATAGTGTGTGAAAATCTGTCTCTCTAACTAGATTATAAGCTCATCTTAGAGGTAAAATATTCATTTTATTTATCGGTTTATCCAATCCCTTTTACTTATAAAATATGTCATAGTTTTAATCATATAATAAATGATTAATTTGTGTTTTTTGACATGTTAAAACTTATTAATTATAAGGAATTGCCTTTTCCACACATACCATGTTAAGGCCAAGACAAAATGGTGGAATTATCTTCATTGTCTCTCTCCATTTCAGGAAATCATTCTACCACATTCAAAAACTACTCCTTATTTAAAGTCCACGTTATATCATTTTATACTTCCTCTTGCAATTTTGTCACAGTCATTCTCCAGTCTTCCACATATTCCCTTTTAAGAACATTTTAGTCCCTTGTTCACTGTTTTACCCTTTACCCAAACTCTTGTTATCATCCTAAGATGTTATATGAATAATTCTACATTCTTATCTCAGAGATGCTATATCATTTCAAAGCCAATAATCTTCATTTCAACCACAGCAATAACTCACTAATTTAGGCCTATTTTGCACAATTCCAGAACATTTTTAAAAAAATGTTTATTTATTTTTGATAGAGAGAGAGTGCATGTTTGCAAGCATACTCAAATAGGAGAGGGGTAGAGGGGCAGGGGCACAGGATTTGAAGCAGGCTCTGTGCAGAGAGTCTGATGTGGGGCTTGAACTCATGAACGGTTGAGATCGTGACCTGAGCTGAAGTCAGGTGCTTAACCGACTGAGCCACCCAGGTGTCTACAGAAAAATTTTATAACAAAATTGATACTATTTCTCTCTGGTATTTTTATCCATCCATATTTTCAATTGCTTCCATTTTTCCATTGAGCTTGCACAATTTGCTCATCTGGCCTCTATTCCCTCTGTTTGTTTAAAGTCATTTCAACCTGCTATCCCTTCCTAATTTTATTATCCTTTCTATTAATCCTAACTACTTTGAAACACTGTCCCAAATGCTCATTCTTAACTCTTTGATGTATGTCTGTGTGTGTGTGTGTGTGTGCGCGTGTGTGTGTGTTCCTACTTTAAATTTCTAGATAATTGAAAATTCCTCTTATTTCTGGGATACAATCATTGCCAAAAATAATGAAATGGATATTCTTGCCATTCCAACCTCATTATTTGAAATTGCTGTGCATGGTCATGGAATGCTGAGGATCTCATACAATAAATAAGTATTTAAAGAAAGAATGGAGGAAAAATTGTCAAACGTTCCAAATTTTATCAAAGGAGGTTGAATCTCAGTCTTTAGATAATAGGTGATATTTGAAGTTACTAGAAAAGAGAAATGATAATGCTCCATCTGTCCTAGAGATTAGAAAGCGTGTGCCATGATAATACAAAAAAGAAGTTATTATGGTATGAATGTATATTAATATAAAATCAATGGTGTTGAGGAAATGAAGATGATAAACACAGACTTTTTGTTGGATGCAAGCTAAATATTTAAGATTTAAAGTATTCCTTAGTTGTAGTTCTCAAACCTGGCTGTTTATCACAGTCATCTGTGGAACTTTTTAAAAATGCTGAGACCGAGGTTCCACCCTTGAGTTTACAATTCTCTAGGTCTGCAGTGAGGATGTGGAATCTTCATGTTTCATAAGCACCACTAATCACTGTGATGTATGCACAGGTCTGAGAATCACTACCTCATAGGAAGCAAAATTCAAGTCACCTTTATCCCTCAGTATATGGAGTTCTACTTTTTCCCCCTTTTCTTATAATTTGTCACATTAGGAGAGATATCTAAGCTAAGAGTGTTTTCTTGTTTATTCTAGTAGAAACCATTTCTTGGGGTTTGAAAAAGCAGTCCCCTATAGGACACATTTCCCTCAGTCAGAGATGTTTTGCATTGTCTTGCTGTCAATCATTCTCTCAGTGGTAAATCGCCTATCAATTTCACCTCTCCTGTCAGGCAGTTTTTATGGTATCTATGATTTATGTGGCAGGAACCGCTTTCCAGTGCAAGGCATCAGCTTTGAACACTGTTTACAGGACTAGGATCTGTCTCAATGCCATGTGAGCAATGATTACCCTGAATGCTGTGAAAAAGTAGTTCGAACAGGTCGATGTTCAGTGGCAATACTCCCCACACAATCATCAGACTAACTCAGAATGTTGGATTTCTTTTGCCAAAAGGGCCGAACAAATAAATGTCTCCAAGTTCAAGAGGATTTACTTTATAATGCAAAGTATATTAAATATTATTCTCGCAATTCTCGCAATATTATTCTCGCAATATTATTCTCGCAATATGAAAATGGTGGTTTCGATGCATACGACATCAATAATAATATAAAGTGATTCTTTTCAGTAATTAAAATCTGCCCTTATTATCATTTAAATAAAAATGCAGTCACTTTTGAAATGGTATTTTAAATCTGAAGTCTTAAATAAATGAAAGCTGACTCAGACATTTTGGTCACTAATGATTTGAAGCAGCTGTTTACTTAGACCCAAAAAGCAAGTTTCACTTCATCAGGAATGAGCTTTCTGGTGGTCTTAATCAGGAAAATTAAAATGCCTGGTTTGGTGGTCCTTGCCACACAAATACCAATGATTTCTCCTTGCTTTTTTTCCCTCCAGTTACTCAATAAATAATAAAGGCAATTTTCATGTTCTTTTTTGCCCTAACATACCTGAAGAAAACCAATATACTCAGACTGTGCAGCTTGCAGGGTGAGGGGATTTAAGAATCACCCAGTATTGCTTTAAAACCACCTCCACATCCAACATGTTGCTATACTCTCTTATTAATCCCCTCCTGGGGCATACTGTCCTAATCTTGTCTTAAGAATTATTTTAATAGAGGGGCGCCTGGGTGGCTCAGTTGGTTGGGTGTCTGACTTTGGCTCAGGTCATGATCTCATGACCCCGAGCCCGAGCCACCGTCGGGCTCTGGGCTGACAGCTCGGAGCCTGGAACCTGCTTCGGATTCTGTGTCTCCCTCTCCGTCTCTGCACCTCCCCTGCTCGTGCTCTGTCTCTCTCTGTCTCAAAAATAAATAAACATTAAAAACAAAGAATTATTTTAATAGAGCCAGAAAATGCCAAAACATAAATAATACTACTTATAAAAATTAGTAAATAATTCCAAATAATAAAAGTATTCATAGAACTATCATCTTCTTGTGCAAAGAGTTATTACAGTGTGATTTTTAATATAACATCTTAATGTATATTGCTGTACCTTTTAAGGTCTATTTACTGGTCTTAGGGAAGGTGTGTAGGGAGTGGTGCTGATAATATAACCACTCTACTTGAACTAAAATATGTTGCTATATCAAAACAAGTGCTATCTGATCCAAACTTAGAGCTGAATAAATGCCAGTTGTTGCAATCACATCTCAATAAGATTAGAGGACATCCAAGTATATTGTCCAGTGAAATTCTTATTAAAAATATCTTTCTTTTTCTATACTTTAAAAGTTGCTGAGAGGCTCTCACCCTGCTACCTCACCTGAATTCACTTTCCCATCTATTCCCAGTCCCTCCTTCTAACTGATTGTTATGCCTTCTGTTATGCTGGAATGGAGAGTGGTCCATCCTTTACTCTGGCCACTTTCTGAGTGAATTGCCTTCATCCTTTCTACTCTTTTGTCTTTCCACAATCTTCGCCATGCAAGTCTGGAGAACCAGACTAGGTCAGAATCCCGGGGAGCAAAGAGAAGACAAAGACTGAGAAACACATTAATAATTTTGACCTTTTCCACAAAAGTTTGCATGACAAAATAATATATTCAGTTAAGTCTTGAACTTTAAGTTCTGGATATCTTAAAAGGAAGGAAATTTTGCTTTCAAAATATTTAATACACTTGATAAATATAAAACATGTAAGCAAGAATATAAGTAAGAACATGGTCATCTGTAGAATACAATGTATTTTATATTGTTAGGTTTATATATATGTTTCCCAAAACACTCATTGTATGTAATATTTTTCCTTATATAGTATATATTTTTAAATAAATACAATATACAAATATGTTATATATTTATATATGATATATGATATAGGATACATATGCTTTTTTTTCATTTCCCGCACAGAAAACCCCCAAAAATTGAGTTGCAAAAGAAGGTATCTTTTTATCTTTTTATCTGGTGACTCTATATTTCAGTAATAATGGAATCATCAGCTGCCATTCTTGTTCCACCAGCATGTTCTAAACTTCTTACATGCACTTAACCTCAGTTGTTTAAGGATAGAATACAATAAACTATTTTTAAAAAGAAGAAAGAAAGATTAATCTCCTAAGAAGTTCTATTGGGCATTAAGTTTATATTCTACCTAAATGTTCAAAAAATGGTTGGTACTTAAAGAAATAGCATTCTTAAATTTTATTTGAAAATATGAAACTTAAAAGCTGGAGATAAAACTGAAAATGTTCCTGATTTTTCATATTATGGTGAAACTCCACTCATTAAGAAAACGAATTAATCAAGATGAAGCATGGAGACTAATCCATTCATTTTTGTTTAGAAAGCCTTCTTGGTAGAAATTTATAGATTTAAGAATTAAAGTAAAACCATTGTGCGGAGGAGGGAATATAAATAGAAAGGAGTTAAGAAAATGTAGATAGCAATGATAGTCTAAGGCATGGTAACAATTCCAATTTTAATTTTTATTTCTTTAGAGATATCCTTCATCATACATCTAAATAGCTTCAAGCCAAAGCAACAAAGATCATTTTAAGTATCAGAAAATGTACTATATAGAATTTAAAATCATGTGATTATATTCTCATCCACTGATTTAGCCCTCGGGTACCCAATCTGTCACTCCATTAGAGGACTACTGGTATGGTTAATTAGCAATTCTCCCTTGAAGTGATCCTTAGAGCCTTGAAGAAATCAGCAATGCAGTCTAAGTCATTTCTACTAACCTATTCTATAGGTGTTACTTCTTTTATTTTATATGAAGTGTTCCATAGCCACATGCCTTGGGAAAGACTAATTAAAATCACTGAAGGAAATATGATCAGCCAGATGAGGTAGAAAATAAATCTAGGGGAAAAATCATTTAATAGTTGTTGCATTTTTGTAATCAAATGCTCTTCTTAGATGCTAAAAGAATATATTTCACTAGAAGTTATTAAGGAGAGGTAGTGTGATTTCCCTCTCTTTATATCCATGTATAATAACATATTTAAATGTTCAATAAATATGAATAAAAATCACATATATTTAATATGAAAAAATCTAACTAAAGGCTTTATTCTAGATAGTAGAATGTACACAAGAAGTAAGATATACATTTGGTAAGCTGACTAACTTGCTTTGAATCACTTCAAAGTGATTATCAGAATTAATTCCAGGCTACAAAGATCCATAGGAGGGAAGAGGATAGCCAGGTTGGGCCTTGATATGTATCTCATGGGCCTAAGGTTGAAAAACATATATTTCATTTATAAAAACAACATGACCACTACTTCCAAATAGTCAATGATGGCTCAATAAGTTTCCTCAAAAAGTATCTCTTTTTAGAAAGCATAATCCAAGGAATAAAAATCTGGAAATCAAAATATGTTATTTTCTTTAGAGTCTCTTTTGATGCTTAAAACTAAATTTTGTAGCCAGAATTTATGTCCAATATAGTTTCTGGAATCTGGAATTATGGTTTTTCTCATTTTTAGGAAGGGGGATGGCAACTAATGGTTTTCAAAGTGATTACCATTATTTAATTACACTATGCCAGTAAAAGTATATTTTTCACCTACACACAGAAGACAGACAGACAGACACACACACACACACACACACACACACATGATTACATGTTCAGAATATGAAACTTTCTTTTTATCAGTTATTACTAGAGAGAAACTTCAAAATTATCATCAGGATCAATATTTTTTATTGTACATTATTTTAAATACTGCTTATTCAGTTTCTAATATCTGCTTGTTGTGATTGTTTACAAAACAGCCATTTTCAAACTGTCCTCTTTTTGTGTTATGGATTTAGTTCTTCATTTTTATCTTGACTATTTTGAACATTTATTTTAAAGTCTCTTGCAATTTGCTTTGTTGGCACCAGCCTGTCACTTGTGAATGCTCTAGTGTGACTCATTCTCATGTCACTAATGTCACCTTATCAATGATAATTTCTGTGATTTCATCCTCAGAACACCTGCCTCTTCAGCATTTCTACATACATTGGCCATGGAAGGTCAAGGTGACCCTTTCATGTTACTTTGCAGTTGTCCCTGCCATGGCCTTACCAGAGTGCACTGATTCAGGGCAAGTTGTCAGTTGGTTTGAAAGCTAGGGGTGGCTGAATTTATATGAGCTGTTCAAATTCAGCTTTGCTCCTGCTAAATGTACGTTCTCATTGCCAAATTTTTACTACGATTCTCTTTCTATCCAGAGGACAGGGTCCCAAACAAAAGAACTTCTGTTCTCATGGAAATTCGGAACTGTGTCAGTTCACTGTCACTCCAGTGGCATATGGAAATGTTCTGATTCCCCAACCTGGAAGCTCCCCCAAACCATTCTTGTGGGTTTTTTCTGGAAGCTTTATTACATAAACATGATTGACTAAATCACTGGCCATTCATGATTGATTTAAGATTTAACCCCTCTCTCCTTCCTGGAAATCAGAAGGTTGGACTTTGAAAAGTTCCAACCCTCTATTCCCAGGGATGTTTCCCCTGGAAACCACCCTCTCCCCATCTGTAGGTACTTTCCAAAAGTCACCTTCGTCAACATAAACCCAGTTGTAGGGGAAAGGGACCTGTTATGATTAACAACGTACCTGTTTCACATTTAAGGCTCTGGAGGGTCTTTTCAGGAACTAAGGACAAGAGACCGTTTTAACAACAGATGCTCCAATTGATCTTACTGATCAGGAAATTCCAAGAAATTTAGGAGATGTGAGCCAGGAACTGTGGATGAAAACCAGATATATGTGAGAAATATATTTTGTTCATACAGATGACCAAATATATATATATATTTATTATAAAACACAACATGGCAGAAGTAACTCAATGTTTAGAAAAGGCTGTTCAAAGTGCATGTGTATATTTTTAGATACATAAAAGAAAGACTTCCATATTGGATACAGGACACAGGCTAAGATTATGAAGACTCACCTTGAGATTGATGTGACTAGTCTAAAGAATTTCTGAAGTAAGGTTGTGATTAATTCCTACATTCTAAAGAAGCATTGCCTTGTCTGTATGGGGATCAGGTAGGAGTTCACAGTAGGACTAACTTTAATGATGTTTGCAGTTTGACTGAAATGTCTTTTGAGTCACCACATCTCCACATCTACATTGCTGAAATTGTAAGTATGTGTTCTAAAAAGTGCAATTACAGTTTTCCAGAAGATGCGGAAAGAGTAACAGGGAAATATCCTCCCTCAAGTCACATAAAAAATAGAAAACAATTTGAATTAAGATGTAACTGAATATCACTGTGCCTAAAATAATGAGCAGTGAAATCATAGACTTGGGTGTGAATCTTTTTTGTCACCTATGAGTGTGTGACCTTGGGCAAGTTACTAAAATTATCAAATATCAGTATTATCATATGTAAAATGAGAGCAATTATAACTTTCTCATTAAGCTAGTGTGTAATTCCTTTGTATTACTTGGGATTCTCCAGAGACATAGAACCAATAGTAAATCTCTCAAATACAGATATAGATATATGTAGAGAGATATAGATATATACATAGAGAGATATTGATATCTATCTAGACATGTCTGTATCTGGTTTAACTATCTTCCTATTTACCTACCTACCTTCCTACCTATATCCACCATCTATCTTCCGATCAATCGATCTATCTATCTATGTATCTACTGATCTATCTATCTATCTATCTATCTCTCTGAGAGGAGAGAAACTTCTTTTAAAGAATTGGCTCACATGGTTATGGCTAGCACATATGGAATCTGTAGAGCAGACCAGCGGGTTGGAGACTTTGATGAATTGATGTTGCAGTCTCGAGTCTGAATTCTCCAGGGCGGCAGCCTGGAAACTAGCCAGTGTTTCTACATTGCATTCTTAAGGGGACTCCCTTCTGAGGTGATAAGGAAGAATATGTTCCAATTTTGTCTCCTAAGTTCTGGTGGTTTTCTGGCAATCTTTGGCGTTCCTTGCTTTATAGACCTCTGCCTTTACCTTCACGTGGTGCTCTCACTATGTGTATGTCTCTGTATCCAAATTTTCTTTTTGTTTTCTTTATTAATTTTTTTTTCTCAACATTTATTTATTTTTCAGAGAGAGAGAGAGAGAGAGAGAGAGAGAGATCAGGGGAGGGGCAGAGAGAGAGGGAGACACAGAATCCAAAGCAGGCTCCAGGCTCCAAGCTGTCAGCACAGAGCCCCATATGGGGCTCGAATCCATGAGCCACAAGATCATGACCTGAGCTGAAGTTGGAAGTTTAACGAACTGAGCCACCCTGGTGCCCCTCCAAATTTTCTTTTTACAAAAAACAACAGTTATCTTGGGTTAGGGCCAATACTAATGACATTGTCTTAACTAATTACATCTGCAACAATTCTATTTCCAAATAAGGTCACTTTCTCAGGCATTAGGGGTTAGGACCACAAGATATGAATTTGGGCTTTCATATTTCAACCCATTATATCCTTGTAACAGAAAACTCAATACTTGATGATTACTGTTTTCTGAGACTGAATTTAGAGTTCTTTAAGGAAATACTATATAAATTATGTTAAGAACTTGAGCTAATTCCAGGGAAGTATACCTTTCTGTCCTCTTAGTTCTGTGATATCAATAATAAAAAAAAAAGATAAGATAGAGTTCTTGCTGAAGGAGTACAGATTTAAAAATAAGAAGTTGTATTGTTCTAGAAGTAGCTATTGATAAATTGAAGGAAATGGAGGACTCCTATAAGAAGAAAATATCTATAGATTTTTGAGGCTATTTTAGCTCTTTTTTCAATCTATGAATCCATAGATTTAATTTCCCTCCAGAGGATAATCTAATTTTGAAAGTCTTCCAGAGCATATCCTGAAGAATATTTTTGAAAAGCTTATGAAGAGAAGGTATGAATTTCCCCATGCAGAGAAAAAAAAACAGAGGGAATGAAATGGGAGTAAATGTAAATTTGTAGAAGGACCGTAAATCTTTCTAAATTCCTTGTAAAGGAATTCTAGTGTTATGTTACTAAGTGATTATAGTGATTTCCAGCAGGAATTAAACTCTTCCCCCCACACTGAAGGAAAAAAAAATCAAATGACACATGGTCAAATTAAGTCCCATTATATTTTATTTGGAACTATATTCTTTCTTTTTGACTTTCATGTTTGGAAAGTCTACCCAACACCAAGATGCAAGAATTTAGAAATGGTTTTATTCTTTGGGTTATTTAGAAGTTCCATGCTTTGGTCAATTGTACCTTTCCAGCTCAATTTATCTATTCCTTTAAAAAAAAAATTTTAATCCCTCATTATCGTGTTAATGCATATTTGAATAATATCACTACTGCTTTTTTCACTTGCAGTTTATCCCCACTTTCAATCCACTTTTCATTGGTCCCATGTTAATTTCAAAGCTCTGATCCTGTCTCCCTCTGCATGTCAAAGGATGGAAAAACTTTCTACTACTCATTCATACCACAAACCTTAATTTGAAATTCATTGTGATAGATTGATTACTAAATGGTTAGCAAATCTTTCTCCTCTTTGGCTCCACACTTTTGCTATGTGATTTTGCTGCTCCTTTCATCAAAATGTAAATAAATACTATTTCTTTACATTGATATTTGCTTTGTCAGATAGAATGTTCTGGAAGTGACAGTTTGCCAGCACCAAATCCAGGTTTCAAAATACCTTGCATGCTCCTATTCTGTCTATACCCTGACATCATCATATGAATAAGCCTACCAGGTGATGAGAAACACCTGGGATGAGAAACTCCATTGTCCCAGCTGACAGCAGACCTACAGGAGACATTTGAGTGAGGCCATCCTGGACCAGCCAGCCCAACCAGCACATAATATGAGCATAGATGCATATGTGAGCCCAGCTGAGGTCAGCCAAGTCTAACCCTGATCAGGAGAACCAACTAGATGAGACAAAGACTTAAATGTAATAATAAAGGCTTATTGTTTAAGTATGTACTTAAGTACATACTAGTATGTACTAATATGTGCTATAATGTATTGTTACATACCAATAAACCAAATGATACAAAGCCCTTCAGGATCCGAACTCAGTATAACATTTCAATACTTCCAAACACTTAGAATGTCTTTCCAACCTCAGTAACACCTACTGAAATTCCATTTTTTCAAGGCCAAATGCCAGAAATACTGCTGGATTACCAGACCTGTTGTCCAGCCAGTAGATGATTTTTTCTGTGTTGTCACTTTTTTTTAATTGAATTATAGTTGACATACAATATTTTATTGGTTTCAGGTGTACAATGGTGATTTGACAATTCTATACTTTATGCAATGCTCACTATAAGTGTAGTTACCATCTGTCACCATACAAAATTATTACAATATTATTGACCATATTCCATATATATATATATATATATATATGTATATATACATATATATGGAATATATATTCCCTTTTTATCCCTATTTTTATT
The DNA here is from genome assembly GCF_023721935.1 of Panthera uncia. NCBI lineage: Eukaryota > Metazoa > Chordata > Mammalia > Carnivora > Felidae > Panthera > Panthera uncia. The sequence continues at coordinate 44,737 of NW_026058154.1, read as the reverse complement.
TTATATTTGGAGATTTGAACCTCTTAATTCCTTTTACCTATTTCACACATCCTCCCACACTCCTCTGCTCAGACAACCACCAGTTTGTTCTTTATATTTATAAGTCTGTTTCTGTTTTTTGTTGGTTTGTTGGTTTATTTTTCAGATTCCATATGTAAATGAAATCATATGATATTTTCCTTTCCCTGTATGACTTATTTCAATTAGTGTGATACTCTCCAGTTCCACCCATGTTGTCTTGAATGGCAAAATTTCATTCTTTTTTATGGCTGTATAATATTCCACTGTGTGTGTGTGTGTGTGTGTGTGTGTGTGTGTGTACTACATCTTCTTTATTCATTAATCTATTAATGGAAACTTAGGCTATTGCTTCTATATCTTGGCTATTGCAAATAATGTTGCAATAAACATACAGGTACATATATCCTTTTGAATTATAGTTGTTTTTTTTTTTTTTTTGTCATTTTCTTTGGGTAAATACAGCAATGGGATAGTGGATCATATGGCATTGCTATTTTCTAAGTTTTAAAGTCACTTTCATACTGTGTTCCATAGTGGTAGCACCAAAAATCTACATTCCCACAAACAGTGCATAAGGGTTCCCTAAATATGACACAAAACCATAAAACTGCCAAAAGAAGACATAGGCAGTAATCTCTTGGACATTTTTCTGGATTAGTCTTCTCAAAAATAAACTATTGGGACTACACCAAATTAAAAAGCTTTTGCACAGTGAAGGAAACCATCAACAAAATGAAAAGGTAACCTACTGAATGGGAGAAGATATTTGCAAATGATATATCTGATAAGGCATTATTATCCAACTACTAGATTTCCTATTAGATCCTGAATAATAATAAATATTATTTCTTATTAAGTCTTGCAACATATTTTTGACTTTTTATAATCCAATATATATTTGCTTTGCATTCTTTTTATCTGAAGTAAGCTAAGTGTGTCTATTTTCAGGAAAATAACATAATAATTGTGTAGATTCATTAAGCTACCATAAATTCTAACAGAATGAAGATATCCATGTTAAGTGTCTAGGAAACGGATATAGGGAATAGAAAAGACCCTCCTACTTTCCTCTAAATGCACTTAAAGAGAGAGAGAGTGAGGGAGAAACAGAGAGAGAGAGAGAGAGAGAGAGAGAGGGAGAGAGAAACAGAGAGAGAGAGAGAGAGAGGGAGAGAGAGAGAGATTTTGGTGGAATTCCCAAGAAGATCCCAGAGTCACGGATGATTTCCAGAAATAGGATCCAGTAAAACCAAAAGTCTACTAACCATAAGGTCTTTCTTCTAATATGACTTATGTTTACATATGTGGATCTCGTATAACACAGTGTATCAATTATTTATCAATATGTTAACTATGTTTCTAATGTTTGGACTTTACCATCATAAACTAATGGTTTAAGGTAAGTATTAGGTCTAGGAGCACCTGGGTGGCTCAGTCGGTTAAGTGTCTGGCTCTTGACTTTGGCTCAGGTCATGCACAGTTTGTGAGTTTCAGCCCCACATTGGGTGGTATGCTGACACACAGAGCCTGCTTGGGATTCTTTCTCTCCCTCTCTCTCTGCCCCTCCCCTGCTCATATGCTCTGTTTCCTTCCCTCTCAAAATAAATAAGTATACTTAAAACAAAAGATAGTGTTAGGTCTAAAATAATTTGATTTTCAAAAATTTATTTAGAATAAAGATGCATTCTGCAGCACAATTTCAAGATCTGGAAAAATCTGAATACTGAATACTGAATATGGAGCAACAGCTAGAAATTAGCTTGACAAAAAGAATTGGAAATATTTAAAGTACAATAAAATGTTTTAAATAAGAATAGTTAAATAGTTTGTGATGCTGTCAAACTGGAATTTAAATAAAAACTTGGAAGAATAAAAAATGTATACTTTTAGAGGAGGCATTTATTTTTGATGAACTAGAAATAATCTTTATATTCATGAGGCTTGGTATTGTCACTATAAGTTGATTTGAAATATAGTGGCCACTGTTATATTTCTGATTATCTGGAAGAGTGGGTATTATATAGACTTTTGGAACTCATGCAGTATAAATATTCATGTGTGAATGTTTTGAATGCCTTTATGTATTTGACATATTTTATTAATATTTTATTCTGTAACCTAGTTTGATATAAACTATATTATAATTATTATTACTTTTCAAACTTAATTTTCCTTTGTAGAATTTTTACTTTGATGTTTTTGGCTTGTATTGTATACTAATGTGATGTGAGTTTTTATTCATGCATACAACCAATAATTATTGAGCAGAAATTTGAGTCTGATATTGTACTGAGCCGAAGTAGTTCAGCCTTCATAGAGCTTACATTCTAGCTGGGAGAGGCAAACGGTAAGCAAGGAAACAAAAAAAAAATATATGTATAGTCTGCAAAATGGTGAGAAGTGGATAAGAAAATGGCGAGAAACAGGAAAAAGAGAAGGTAGATCATGGACCTGCTAGAAATGGCCTGCAGACATACATGGGAAAGCTATTCCAGAAGGAGTATCCTCAGTGTACATAAGAAATGAAATGAAGGCTAGTATAAGAAAGAAAGTACTAAAAGATGACATCAGAGAACTGAGGATGGTGCCCAATCTTACAGGATTTTGTAGCCCATCATATGGAACTTGGCTTTTATTCTAAGTGGCATGGGAAGCCATTTGATTATTTGATCAGAGGAGATATATAACCATATTGTAGCCACTCACCAGTGCTGTAGGTACAAGACGGAAAGAATGAACATGAGTTACGGGCTATTGAAATAACACAGGTGAGAGCTGACTGCAACTCAGATCTGTGATATATTAGTAGTTGATGTGGTGGCAAATGGTTAATTTTGGATACATTTTGAAGATAGAAGCAACAACATTTGATAATCAATTGGATGGTAGTATTGGTGAGCTATAGAGTGAAGGCAAGAGTAACTCCATAGTATTTGTCTAGAACTACTAGAAGGATAGAATTGGCATTTATAGATTTGGAGAGGATGATAGAATTTTGCTGCTGCACATGTTAAGTTAGAGAGGCCTATTAAATATCCTGATGATAATGTCGAATAGTTTTAGGTATATTTACCTCATTTTCAGGGGAGAGGTCAAGGTTACACATATATTCAGTACATAGACAGTTTTGAAAGCCCTGAAAGCAGTTTAAGATGTCCCAAGGAATGAGCACAGATAAAGAAGGGAGGAATTCCTAAGACAGAGCTTTGATTTACAACACAATTTAGAGGTTGAGGAAATGAGAGGCAGACAGCACAGGAGACTGAGTTGGCATAATCAGTGTGGTAGGAGAGGAACCAATGCCTTTTTTTTCATATGATAAAAATATAAAACCCACAATTCTGTAATGAATTTAAATTTTCCAAATTCAATATTATAATTTATGCATTTTTTCAATATATAATTTTAATGATATTTAAAGTTCTATAATAAGATATTTTTAACATTTTTAACTTAATTTAATTTCACTATTTCTGGACCATTATTTTATATTTAACCCTTTTACTATTATTAGCACACAGACATGCTTTCAGTGCTTATATGTAATTTTTATCTATATGTATGATTATTTCTTTAAATAGATTCCGATGAATTTTTTTAAACACTGAAATGGAACTGTTGAGTTAAAGAATATGAACATGTATAAGGCTTCTAATAGAAATTACCAGATTATTTTTGCGAATAATTATTTTGTGAATAATTATTTTGTGAATAAGTCTCATTTATTCACATTCTCATCACCTTTATAAGAGAATTGCCAACTAATTACTTTGTACTTGTCAGAGCTTAGCTACTTTTTCAAAATATGTATTTTAAGGACATTGATAGGTGAAAAATACAGTAAAACTTTGGATTGCAAGTAACTTTTTCTGCAAGTATTCCACAAGGCAAGTAAACATTTCTAATACATTTTAACCTGATAAACGAGTGACTTCTTGCAATGAGTAGTATATGATGATAAATGTCACATGATCACAACCGAGCTGATGGTTCTTGAAATTTGCTTTGATATACAAGTGCTTTGGATTACAAGCATGTTTCCCAAATAAATTTTGCTCGCAAACCAAGGCTTTACTGTACTTGCTTTTTATGTATTTAACTGTGTTTGATTTTTAAGGGCAGTTGATTTTTTTTCCTCCAAATAATTGCTATCCATATTTACTTCGTGTTTGTGTGTATGTGTAATTTGCCCATTATTTCTATTGGAGTTTTACTTTTGTAAAAATACCATTTTTATGATGCCTTTATATTTTAATAATATCACTGATTTATCATTTGTATTACAAATACTTCCCTAATTTATTGTTTAGTATTTCCTTTGTTTTTTATTTTTTTTTTTTTACATTTATTTATTTTTGAGAGAGACAGAGCACAAGTGGGGAGGGGCAGAGAGAGAAGGAGACACAGAATCTGAAGCAGGCTCCAGGCTCCAACCTGACAGCACAGAGACTGACATGGGGCTCGAATGCAGCCAAAGTCGGACTCAACTGACTGAGCCACCCAGGCACCCCAGTTTTTCCTTTGTTTTGTGTATAATATTCTTGCTACTTCATATGGTTTTCTTTTAAATTTGCAGAAATGTTTATGTAGTCAAGCCAGTCTTTATAATATAAATTTTCAATAGCATCTTATTTTTTTAATTTGCTTTTTATTTTATTATCAACCCTTTAATCTACCTGAAATTAATGAAGGGGTTCAGAATAAGCCTCCCCAAAATGTGTCACTTGGCATATGGATTACCATGAACTAAAGTCAACTGATGCACAAAAGACTCAGGAAGAGCTTTTATCTCTCCCTTCACTGCCCCAAATAATTTAGATTGAGAGTCTTGTCCAGGAAGAGAACTATCACCCCTGGAGATAACTACAAAGAATATGGACTGGGTTGGCAAGCTGGGGGAAGGGTCTGGAGATCAAATTCCTGTGTCATATATTCTCTGCACAGCACTGCAAACATTTCCTTACCAAACATTTTGCTCTTCCTATCTTTCTATAAACTATCATCCATTTAGTCTCAAGTCTTAGACCACTACCTTCTTCTCCTTAACCCAGAATTCAATATAGGCCTCAGTTGTCTTATTGCCTATGGGTCTCATATTCTAATGGGGATCCTGAATATTAATAATTAAATATGTTTTTCTCCTGTTAATCTGTATTATATCAATGTAATTAATAGATAAATCCAAAGAACCTAGAATGGTAAAGGAAAAATTTTTCCTCCCCTATATGTGACTTGAAAATAAATTTATTTTTAAAAGAATAGTCAAATATTGGTTTCAAAATTATTTATGGAAAGAGCTTTGTTACCCCATTAATTTTATCATATATATGTATATTAGCTATCTATTATCTATTTATCATCTATCTATCTATCATCTAGCTATCTATTATCTATCTATCTACCTATATATCCGTCCATCCTTCTATCCATCCATCCATCTCTCTCTCTCTATCTATCCAGTATTTATTTCTATGTTTTTACTGTGGTCTTGCTAACCACCTATCTACTCTTGAGCCAATGGAAGGACTAATTTTAACTATTATACTGTTAGAATCTAGATCATATCTTATACAACTAGCTCTCCCACCTTACTCTTTTTTCCAATATCCTGAAATTTGAAGTTATCCAAAATCTTATCCAATAAATTATAGAATGTTATTCTTTCAGCTAATTGTCTTTGCCCATGTCAATATGAGTGAGATTTTTTAATTGAAATTATCTTCCAACTTAACTTTGGCAAGAATATATAGAAATGTGAGTCATATCTTAAATTATTCAAGTTCTCTTTACATTTTGCAGTAAAGATTTGTAATTTTATTCACGTGTTTCTACACATTTCCTTCTATGGCTATTTGGTGGCAATTTATTTGGGGGCAGCTGTAATTTGACTTCTTTATGCATTGTACATTTCTGGTTATAGCCAGAGTACAATATCACTTAATTTATTTCATTTAAAATTTTTATTTTATTTTACTGGGAAAGGTACTATTCTGAGATTAAGCCCAACAGGTCTGCATACATGTTGGATAGTAGCCAAGGCAAAATGCTGTTTTCAAATTGTCTGCACTTTCTTTCCCCATGGTTTTAAAGGTAAAAGCTAGCTTTTGTTTTTGAGGCATATTCTTCTTTCTTCTTTAGAGAGACCATACTAGCAAGCCGTTATATTTATGCAAATATAAAGGAAGTTCTGAAAATGGGATGCTGTCCAAAGACCAATGCTTCTCATTGAGGTATTAAGCATTCAGTTTAACAATAAATTAGATCTTCCTTTGGGACATGAGCATCTCCATAAGATAATTAGCTATACAGTTTTGTCTTTCATTCTTATTTCATTGTTGGAGGGGGGAGAGGAAAGAGGGACACCCTACTAAGAAGTTGAGTTTTTAGGATCTATGAACCTAGGGAGAAACAGATTTTTATCTTTATTTATTTGTTTGTTTGTTTATTTATTTTTACTTATTTATTTTGAGGGAGAGAGAGAGCACAAGCAGGTGAGGGGCAGAGAGAGAATCTTAAGCAGGCTCTGCACTGTCAGCACAGAGCCCAACATAGGGCTTGAATTCACAAATGGTGTGATCATGACCTGAGCCAAAATCAAGAGTGGAGGCTTAACTGACTGAGCTACCCAGGCACTTCGGAAGACAGATTTTTAAAAAGAGAATAGCGTTCAGACTAATCCCAAGGAAAAGAGAGCTCTGGGGAGGGTTCTAGCCAGTGGACTAAAGGAGAAATAAAATCTGATTATCTGGTTTTCAGATTTCATTATATGGATTGTAATTCCTTTATGTTGTCCACAAGCATTTGATAAAACTTGTTAAACAAGGTAGTCTTATTTTAGCAGTGATTTGGGGAATTAATAGAATAATTTGAAGCATAATAGAGTGAGAAGAGCTGAAGCAGCCTGGAAAACTATTCATAGAAAGGACAGAGTTGTTAAGCATACATACTTTACAAGTATAATTCTGTGGGGTATGTAAAGACACCTTTCCTGGAGGATTCTCAGGAATAACATGGTGGTACAGTAGACTCCCTTCAACATGGGTAATGGTTTCTCACACCATATTACTTGAATATTAAAACTTATCCACATACATTTCCATTATTGCCCCCTACAGACACCTATCCCCAATGCAGAAGATTAGAGATACCATTTCAAGTATATTTATTATATATCTAGATTTTGATAACCTTTCTTATTAAATCTAATAGTTCTGAGTTGATTTGCTAGGGCTCCTAGACATATCACTGTGTCACTTGAAAACCATAATTTTATACTTTCCTTTTTAAGAGTTTTCTCTCTTATATGCTTCATTTATTAATGCTTTGGCCAGAACAACTAGAATCATATAAAATAATAATAGCAATTACAGACATCTTTGCTGTCTTCCTAGTTTTAATAAGTATGACTTTTTGTGCATCATCATTAAGCTTCATGTTGGCTTCTGATTTAAAATACATATTTTATACAGTTTTAAGGAAACACTCCTGCACTTCTCCTTCCTTAAGTTTATAAATATTTTTAAAGAGTATTAAATAACATTCAGAATCTCTTGGGGTGATATTTTCTCATTTGCCTTATTTATTTGATCATAGATTTCTAATGAATAAACTATTATTAAATTCTTAGGTTAAGTCTTATTTGATTGAGGTAGATTATAATGGTTTTATATTTTTGGGTTTGGTTTCATGAAACAGACTCAACAATAAGAGGTTGCAAAAAAAGTGTGTGCGTGTGGGTGAATTTATTGATATATAAAGAAAATGTGTAACCAGGAAGAATGAAATTGTCTGATAAGCCAGATTTCTTAGTTTTCTCACTTTTGTGAGAAAACAGTAGGGAGTGCTGGTTCACAGCTTCAAAAAATGTCCACATGACAAGGAAGATGATTTTTCATAAGACAGAAACAAAGTACTGTTAGCAGAAGTAGTGGTCATGGATTTAAAACAGGCAAAATTAAAAGAGAAATTAAAAGACAGTTTTATACATACTAAATGTAATGCTGATTTCAATTTATTGGTAGTTTATTTAAAACGTCCACATTTACATTAAGTGACATTAGTCACGGATATTTTTGGTTTTATATTTTTAAACTTTGTATAAAAATTAATATAGCTAAATAAAGGGATCCCTGTATGTCTTTTCATATTTTCTTCATCCTCTGAAACACATTATAGGATAATAACCATGCTTGAAAGTGTGAAAACACTCACCTAAGGAATTCTCTGGGTCCATGGTTTTCTGTAGAAGTAATTTTCCCCATGATTATTGGTCTCTCTACATTGGATATAGAGTCTGTCAATTATTTCTATTTTCCAGATAATTCACTGAATTTAATTTTTCAACTCAATAAACAAGGAGTATAATGAGAAGTTTAAAATAACTTGAATTTACTCAGAATCAGCTCAACTAGAAAGATAATAAATACAGAAATTTTAAAATAATTATTTAAATATAGTCACCATTTGCTCACAAATTTACTTTATCTCTGTTTCTTGTCTTTTAAAGCATATTTCCATACATTACTACATTTTACCTTATACCCTTATTCTATTTATTGTCTGTTCTCTGGTCAATTATTTTTATTTGTATTATGTATTTCTTGTAGTTATATTTATTTACTTCTTCAGTTAAATGGATCAAGTAATTTGTTTCTTTATGAATAATAAAGTAGTGTAATTTTAAGATATAAGTCCATTTGTGAATTTGCAGTAATCTGTTAATACATATTTGATTGGCCCTACAAACTTTTTTTTTTTTTAAATGTCCTGATGGCAGTTTTTAAATTTTAAGCTTTCTTAGGGGTGCCTGGGTGGCTCAGTTGGTTAATCGTCTGGCTTTGGCTCAGGTCATGATCTGGCGGTTTGTGAGTTCGAACCCCATGTTGGGCTCTGTGTTGAAAGCTTGGAGCCTGCTTCAGATTCTGTGTCTCCCTCTCTCTCTGCCCCTCCCCTGCTTGTACTCTGTATCTCAAAAATGAATAAATGTAAAAGAAAATTTTTTTAAACTTTCATAGATTTCTTGTTCTATGTAAAGTAATGTGAATACTACAGATACTACTTAACAGAGCCTAGAATATATTAACAGTATATACATATTATTTTCCTTATATCATCCATGCTTTTAAAATGTTTGGTAGGTCCTGAAAATAAAATAAGTTTATTTCATTTGTAGTGAAGTAATTTGATTATAAATCTATTAGTTAACTTTATTCTATATTATCTAAGTACATTTCTCTATTTACTTTGATTATCATATTTGTCATAGTGTGAGGGATATTTGTTAAAATTATCTCCCAATTAATTTATGTTTCTTTTGAATTTCTCTTTGTATGCCAAAATGTTTAAAAATTTATTTTGCAGTTATGTTATTTGACACATAACTACCACTCACATATTCATTACAGATTATAGTTGTGAATGCAAACTTATGTTCTCATTTAATATTATACCTGTCTTGAATTCTACTTGCAGGATATTAGAGATTGAATTATACCCACCCCCCCAAAAAAAATCATATGTTCAAGCTTTAATCACCAGTGCCTCAGAATGTGGCCTTATTTAGAAATTGGGTCCTTGTGAAAATAAATAAATAAATGAATGAATGAATGAATGAATAAATAAATAAATAAATAAATAAATAAAAATATGTGTATACATATACAAATAAAAGAAAAAGGGCCATTATAAATAAAATTGGTTAAGATGATGTAGTGCTAGAGTAGGGTAGACCCCTACTTCGGTATGACTGATGTCCTTATGAAAACAAGAAAGTTGGACACAGACATGCATGCACAGGGGAAATGCCACGTGAAAAGATACAGGGAGAAGATAATCCTTCACAAGGATTGTGGCCAAGGAATGCCTAAAGCCACCAGAAGCTCGGAGAGAGAGGCACAGAGAATTTCCTGGAACCTTTCAAGGGAGCGTGACTTGCTGATACCCCTGGCTTTCAACACTGTGAGAGAGTAGCTTTCTCCTGTCTAAGCCATCTGGCTTGTAATGCTTTGTCACCTCACCCTAGGAAACACACAGGAGAACAGTTTTGCCATTACTGCTTTTTCTTTTTATTGTATTTTTAACTTCTCTGATCTGTCATCTTCTAGATTTTTATTTGCAACCTTACTACAAGGTGGAGATTCAGAAGTTTCTTTTATAAGTAGGGTATGATTGGAATTCCCTTCTTATATAACCTGAAGGAAATTAAACCATTTATGCTTATTCTTTTTAGATTAGATGCTAGTATTTTTGTGCTTTGATGCTATTTGTTCATACTTTTTTCTAATTATCTAGTCAACTCACAGTTGGAATATGTCTTCTAAATTGATTTGATAAATATGTAAAATGAGTCTTTTAAGTTTTAAAATAGGTACTTAAACAAAAATTCTCTAATTGTCAAATGTAAAAAGCAAAGAATAAGGTTTGATTTTTCATGTTTATCGTAATGAATTACTTCCTTTGCTATTCCTGATATATATTCCTAATAATTTTCTCTTTCTTTTTACTATTTGTTGGCTTTTTAAGAAAACATAGCCCAAGATTATTGTCATAATCATAGTATTTTACTTTAGTTATATTGCAATTCTAAATTACTTATTTTCCTTCAATCTTGTGACTATCAGTTGCAATAATTATTTTTAACTATTATGTATATATATATTTCTCTCTCTCTCTGTATCTATATAACACATTTCTATATATAAGAATTCCTCTTATTTATATTATTAATTTTGACTTTTTTCTGATTGGGTTAGAATTCTCTAAGCAATATTTTCAAAAACAGTATTTTCTGAGCTCCTGCATAATTTAGAATATAAGTCTCTTAGAATTGAACAGAAATAATGACTTTACCAAGTTCTGGCCATGATTGTGGCTGAGACCTTCTCTCTCAGATGTAAATGGGTTTATATTACTATATTAATAGTGCCTTGGTTTACTGAGAAGGGAGCAGACATGTTGAGTGACTGATTTTTCCCAGAAAGATTGATTAAACTTTTACTAGGTGCTAAGCTGAAGATATAGCAGTGGGGGAAAAAAAGCGGATAAAAATGATAATTGCTAATAAATTATAGGGAGAAAAATGACACAGTGAACAGGGATAACTGTGGGAAGAATTGTAATTTTAAATAGAAAAGCAAGGGGAGGTCCCAATGAGGAGGCGACCTTTGAACAAAGACCTGAAAGGAGCAAGATATCATGTGGAGATCTGAGAGTAGGCCATATCAGGCAGTTGGAAACATGCTTAGTATTCTTCAGAACAGCAAGGTGCCAGAGTGGTTGGAGCAGAGGAAGATAAAGTAATAGTGGTGGGATATGAAGCCAGAAAGTAAGGGAAGAGTAGAATCTTTAAGGCCTTGAGGTTTTTGATGGGACTTTAGCTTTTTTCTTTTTTTTTTAATTGAAGTATAATTGACATACAATATCCTATTCATTTCAAGTGCACATCATAATGATTTGATATTTTTATAGATTGTGAAATGATTCCCATGATGTCTAGTTACCATCTGCCACCATATAAATTTATATTATTGACTATATTCCCTATGCTGTACATTAACTAAAAAACAAAACAAATGGACAAAGCAAAGCAGAAACAGATTCATAAACATAGGAAACAAATTGTTTGTTACCAGAGCAGGGAGGAGTTGGGGCAGGCAGGCAAAATAGGTAAAGTGGATTAAGAGGGACTTTAGCTTTTAATCTCCATGGGATCAGAAAATATTAGAGGATTCTGCAGTGAGAAAAAAACATGATCTTTGTTTCAGATCTATTATTTTAAGACTAGAGTGTGGGGGACAAGTACAGAAGGTAGAAGATCAGAATACTAATGCAATCATGCCACTAAGATTATTTAATATATTTAATGGTACATGAGACTAGAATAGTAGCTTTGGATATGGAGGGTAAAGGGAAGTTAGCTAGGTAATTGGATATAGGATGTAAAAAGAGAAAGGCCAAGAATGAAACTCAAGTTTTTGACATGAATAATTGGCAGATAGAGTGGAATTTATCAAAATGGGGAAAATTAGAAAGAATAAAAGGGAGGAGAGATTATCATTAGTATAGGTTTTGATATGTTAAAATTTTAAATACTCATTAGATATTCAAGTGGATTTGTGGATTATCACTTAGATATTTGATTTTGAGGTTTGGGAGAGATAAAATTTGACATTATCAGGGATGAATATAAATTGAGAACCAAAGAAATCTGAGGACTGAACTTTAAGACACTCCAAATATATAATAAGTAGAAGAGATGGGAGAGTCAACATGGGACTGGGGATGAGAGGCAAATGAAGTAGAAAAAAACCTTTGAGAGACTCCTGAAAGCCAAATGGAAAAAAATGATTGATTTAGTTGCAAGTGGCCAACCATCAAACACTGTTTCTAAGTGAAATAATATGCCTATTGAGAATCAACATTAAATTTTGTAAAGTAGAGGTCACTGTTGACCATCACAGTGGCAGTTTTGTAAAGAAGTAAAGAAAATGAGGGGCACCTGGATGGCTCAGTCAGTTGAGCGTCCAACTTCAACTTAGGTCATGATCTCCCACTTTGGGAGTTCAAGCCCCACATCAGGCTCTGTGCCGACAGCTCAGAGCTGAGAGCCTACTTCAGATTCTCTCTCTTTCTCTCTCTCTCTCTTTCTCTCTCTCTTTCTGCCCCACTCCTGCTCATGCTCTGTCTCTCTGTCTCAAAAATAAATAAACATTAAAAAATATTTTTTTTAAAGTAGAGAAAATGATTTATTAGGGAGAGTTCATCTGAGAATAAAAGGAGTGAAATTAGAGGTAGTTCTACAAGGTACAATTGGAGCAAGTTCTACAAGGGGTTTTGCTCTAAATTGTAACTGAAATAGAATAGTAGTAGATAGGAATGCAGACTCAAGATAGATTTGATTTATTTTATTTTATTTTATTTTATTTTAAATATTGGAAAATCAACACTATGATTATATGTTGATGGAAATTATGTATTAGAGGAAATCATTGATAATGTCAGACATAAAGAGGAGAAATGCTGATGCAATATCCTGGAGTCATCAGCAGATGTGAGAATAAGGGCTGAAGCAGACTATCATAATTAAGGAACACAGGTACTTATTTGAAGGAAAAGGAAAGTTGGAAGAGTGTATGAGCACAAGTTCATGTTGGTAGAGATTATGGTATGTTTTTTTTCAATAAAATAAGGAAGATCTTTAGATGAGGTTGAAGACAGAAGTTAATGTTATCCAGAAAAGGGTGAGCATAAATGGACTAAAGTAGCAGTTCTAAAAATGACATCCAGTGACCCCAGTGGGGACAGCCCCAAGGACTTTTACAGGGTTCCAGAGGTTCTCCCTTTTCTAACTATGTGCAACTTTGGTTTGCAAGTATGATTCATTCTGGAAACATGCTTGTAATCCAAAGCACTTGTATATCAAAGTGAATTTCAAGAACCAATGGCTCAGTTGTGATCATGTGACATTCAGCATCACATGCTACTTATATTGCAAGATATCACTTGTTTATCAAGTTAAAATTTGCTGGAAATGTTTGCTCGTCTTACAGAACACTCACAGAACAAGTTACTCGCAATCCAAGGTTTTACTGTATGTAACAATGTCTAGTGGGATTTTCTTCATATAATCCAACCCAAGCAACAATGCAGAAGCAGATATAAGAATCCAACTATCTCTTATTAAGGCAAACATTAAATAAGATATTTGCAAAAATGAAAACAATGTCACTCATTACTAAATATTTGTTTTTAAAAATCTAGTTAATTCTTCTAAAAAGGTTATTGAAGGTAACATATAGTGAGTTTATTATTCTTACTTTAAAATGAATTAGTCATAGTTTAAACCATCCCCATTTTTATATCTAATATAACACATTTCAACAGAAGTAACCCACAATTTTTTTAAAAAAGTTCTTTGATGTTCTTAACATTTTTTAGAAGAGTTAAGAGATCCTAAGATTTAAAGCTTTGAAAACTACTGGACAAGAAGACAAACTTAGATTATTCAAAGACTTTCCCCATCTTTTGCCACAGTTTTTATTGCTGCTGTGATTTAATATGCCAAATGCTTAGTGTTCTCCATATGTTTCCCAAGTGAACCCTCTATGTGCTGCCGTTATTAACTGCCTTTCAACATCTACCCTACCTCCACCACTTCTTTGTACATAGAATACACACTCATTTCTTACGTACTCTTTTCCTTTGTTGCTAGAACCAATGAACATTTGGTCTTCTTGTAATAACCAAACAAATGGTGACATTGGATGGACTTCTGGAAGTACCTCCTGAGAACAGAGATTTACACATTTGCTGAGAGACAAAAACCCAGACAGGGCAGTTAATCCCAAACAATAAAGATTTTTTTAAGCAGATTACTCTTCCATCAGATTCCATATTATGTTCATGGATCTTGTATTTTCACAAGCTTTGCCTTGATTAGTTACTGAATCATACTGTCTGCTTTTATAGTAATGAAGAAAATGTGTAATATTTACAATGACTAATAATAATGATAATAATTTGTGGGCATCAACAATATACTAAGTACAGTAATAAACAACATGTAGTTATTTACTCCTAAAATAGGGATTCAAATGTTTTCACAATAAATTTACATTATTAAATTCTGACTTGCGAGAAGATATGCAAAAATAGAGGGGTAGGGGAAGCATCAAAGCCCCTTAACTATTGTCCGACAAAATTGTGAATAACCTGGAAATAGGCAAGAGTGATCACTGGATATCTTGTTGAGAGTGCTCTTCTGATTATCTCCACTTTTCATGGTCTTTTCAACTATTTAGAGTTACATAAATTATAGAAATAAGATAGTAATGCAAATTATCCTTATCCATAAATGTAAATAAATTGCATTGTGTCTGGTGGAGATGTAACTGATTATTGCCTTGTGGATATTGATCAGTTTTGCATCCACTTGTAAATTCATTTCAACTGTCTGGGTTGCCCAACTGTTTGTGTTCTTTGAATTCTCCTTTGATTTGGTTTTAACATTTTATTGGTTTCTTCATTAGTTAATGAACCAAATGAAATTGTTGAAATGTGTTTATTTTATATTACTATATATATATATATATATATATATATATTCAGTTTAAGGAAACTGAAATTTAACAAGACACTCGTTTAAATTGCAGCTTGCAGCTTTTTCTGACTTGTTTAAATTGACTATATGCATATCATTGGATTAGCAGTTTCACCTTGCATTGTAATCACTGTTCCCCTAAAGGAGACAGTGAGTTTCGGAGGGCTATATGTTAGAGACTGCTAGCTGTCAAACAAAATCCCTTTTCCCCATCTTCCTTGGAAATAGCCAGAGACTTGGCTACCTATCTTTATTACATTTCCAGTATCCCTTGCAGTTAGAGTTGCCATGTTTGTTAAAGTTTCACAAATGGAAGATAAGCAGATATAAAGTGTGTACTTCACTCAAGGCCCCTTAAGAGAGTGGGCATGCCTCTTCCATATCTCTTTTTACTTCCCAACATCTACACCCCCGATGTGGTGGCTATCTAACTGTGACAGTGTAGTTTGGGATGGTGAAAACAGATGAAAAGAAACTGGGTTCCTAAATAACCATGTGGAATAGATCTGTCTGCTGACTAAGAATGTTACCCAAGAGGGAAATAAACTTCCATCTTCTCAAAGCTTCTTTAAGTTGGCTCTGTGTATTCTGACAGCCTAGGCTTAGGCTAGATGATAAAGGATGGAGATATATTTTTATTCATCTTAGTATCTCACTGGGCTAGGATGGTAACTGGCACGTGAAGAATAAACAATAATGATGTGCTTGAGTGGCTCAGTCAGTTATGCCTCTGATTCTTGATTTCTTCTCAGGTCATGATCTCCCAGTTTCTGGGATCAAGCCTCGTGTCACGCTGTTAGTGTGGAGCCTGCTTGGGATCCACTCTCTCCCTCTCTCTGCCCCTCCTTGGCTTGTGCTCACTCTCTCTTTCTCTCAAAATAAATAAACTTAAAAAAAGAATAAATAATAAATGATTTTCTAATTAATAAATAAATGAAAAAATATTAAGTCATAACTGTATGAGAAATATATTGGCATAGTTATTTAAGAGGGGTTTTTATTCAATTATAAGAGTTAATGTAATACAGGTAATATTTGGGATAACAACATTACAAGGCCTTGTTTCAAGCACTTAATATATATTAAATAAATTAATGATTATAACCATCCTATGATTTAGAAATTATTATTATTATGATGTCTATTTACAAATATGGAGATTGAATCTAAGAAGTTAAGGGACTTTCCCAAGTTTGAACAGTCTTTATGGTAGATACTGGATTTGAAACCTACTATATTTATGTTAACACATTGAAAGGATCATACTTAGGCAACACACAGTATTTGGGTAAGTAAGTAGCCATCTGTTTTTAACAAAAGGATTTATATAGAAGTTAGATCAATCCTAATGTATGTTTCTTTCGACGTCTGCATTGTCAGAGACAAAGACATTATCAAGAGAACTCATAATTCTACAAACTCTTATATCTTATAACTCATAATTCAAACTATGAAAAGTTTTATAAATTTACCTACTTACCTTCTACCCTGATTCCCATACACAGTAATTTCAAATCCATAGCACAGTGTAAAATAAAGTACTTTCTTCTGGAAACATTTCTGGTTACTTCTTTACAAAAGTGTGAAATGTGAAATTAAACACTGGAGAGTCAGAATCCCATCAACTGTCCATACAGAGTTACTGTCTTGATGGATCCTGATTCTCTTATTTTTATATTGGAAGCATTCCAAACCAATACAATGACTTCTCTACTTACTCTTTGGGAAATATTATTCTTTCGTCTGAATCTTATTTGGATACCTCATCTAGTTTGTTTCTTAATGTAAGGCATGATTTTTCACCAACTTATAACGGAAATAAAGAGTAAATATTCATTACAGTAAGAGACTATTTGACATGGTTTATATTATATTTTTTCCACAATGTTTAGAACATTCTAGACATTTTCTTTTGTGAGCTTATCTTGTTTCATCTGTTGGGTAGCCTTTCATTATTTTTCCTATATAACACATTACCTTTATACACTACCTTCATCATTGCAACCTGTATTTGCATATTTTAACTCCCCACATGAAAGCTTAGGAATATGATTTCAGCATTTCCCATTTGAATTGCAGTTTCAGCCTGATTCAGAGCCAGTGAGAACATCTCCAACCAGACAGGTATACAATGGTAAAGTATTACTCCCAACATTGCAGAGCCAGGGAGACTTCTAGGTTATTATTGGCTTTAATTATCACTCCCATAAGCTGCAATATTCTTTACTTTTGGTGAGGCAGCACACCACTGAG
Organism: Panthera uncia; assembly: GCF_023721935.1. NCBI lineage: Eukaryota > Metazoa > Chordata > Mammalia > Carnivora > Felidae > Panthera > Panthera uncia. The sequence continues at coordinate 27,366 of NW_026058154.1, read as the reverse complement.
TGTGAAATCCTTCTCTGCTTTTGAAAATACACAAGAAATGAACTGAATCACTTCCAATCTGCTGTAACAACTGAACACCCACTGATAGGTATAAGCAAGGGGCAAATTGATCATCACCAATGGAAAATAGGCTTTTTGAAAGTGAGATTTGAGACATCTAGCTGGCTGCTTACTACCAGCAGTGATCAGCAAAACCAAATCCACTTTCATTTTAAACTCACAGGCATTTTATTTTCCCTGATTGGGATTCAAGTCAACAAAAAAAGCACAGTCTTTTTTTTTTTAATGTTTGTACTTTATTTATTGCTATAAAATTTGAACACTAAAATATCAAGATAAATAGTTATCAGAGTTATAGCCATTAATTTCCAGTCCTGCTCTCATCCATAATGCCTGCTCTTTTGCTTCCGTCAGATGCTTCGTGTACAAATCAGACCTGAGGATTTTGAACAGGCTCCATTTAGTCTCTCCTCCAGTGGCCCAACCCACACAATCCTGATTCCTTTGCTTCATAAGGTAAGACTTAAATAAACACACTGCATAAAGACATACGCTATTTAGACTGAAATCATCAGTGCACAGTGACTCACTTCTCAAGACTACCTCAAAGGTTTCGGCAAGCCCTTTTTTTCCGTACTAAGACCACAGTGAATTTCCTTCTGGCTCCATGCTCTGAATCTCAGATCTAAGGGGAAAGCTTATTAAAGGAAGATAATCAAGGGAAGGGAAACAACTTCTATGTAAGAGTTTTGAGGTATTTGGTAGAGTCATTTTTTATTTTAGCTATCTAAATAATTTGACAGAATTTTATTTTAAACTAAAAGATTCAAAATTATTTTTAAGTTCAGAAAGTTTACTCTCAAAATACATTTAAATGAGCTGTTTAGCCTAAAATCATCAGCGACATAGATATCATATTTTCTCATTAAATTAATTCTTATTGAAAGTGTGGGAAATATTCCTCAGGCATGGTGTTTTCATTTCTAAGTCCAAGAGCTATGATTGACTTATTACTATATTAAAAATTCTACAATTGTCTGCAACATAGCAGGTAGCCAGTGATATGGCAAAAATGTATGAACACAAGACTGTCATTTACTGATGTTCAATGTTACATTTCTTGTGTATGCCTGCAATTTTTAAATCTTGTAGTTCTTGAAATTATAGGTATGAAAACCACAAGCTAAATCAAATCAGAGAAAAACAATAGCTGTGAAATCAGGGTTGTTGTTGTTGTTTTGTTTTGTTTTGTTTTGTTTTGTTTTTGACTGTCTTGTTTCTACTGATGTTGGAAATGGAAAAAGTTGTAGTGGTTTCATAAATGGCAGAGGATCCTTGACCTTAGAAATAGGAGATTTTAAGGCTTTTCCCCTTACATAAAAATAATTTTATTTTCATCTTCTGAAGTAAGTGGACTTTACTGTAGAGAATATGAATAATCAGAATACTTACAACAAACTCTACACATTTAAATTACATGGTTGTTCACCAAGATCATTTTGGTAATCATATATATTTCATATAATGTCTTGTTTCATATCCCTTTCTTTTGGTTTTCAGAAACAACTGTTCTGTGAGTATATGATATAGATTGTATACAGATAGTGTATGAGGAAATAAGAAACAAAAACATTGGTAAAGGACACCACAGGGAAGAATTTTGCCTTAAATAAGCACGCTAAGTGAATGTGTGGAATATTTCCATAATGTAGACTGAACGGTTCCTACTTCTTAAAACACTAATTCAACCATGTATTAGATCTCAGTTTTCAGTTCAATATCCCAGACCTTCAGTAAGAGCCACTCTTCTGCCAGTTTTCTGAGCTGTGTTCTAATAATGTCAGGTATTCTTGATGTCTATCGTGTAAGAGGAAGTATGCAAATACTCTGTGTTATGGCACTATAGGGCATCTGGAGACTTGCCGTTTGTGCTATTATGACAAGAGCCAGAAGCCAATTTCCTTCAAACCATATTTTTAAGCTAGAGAGCATTAGCCAGGGGTAGTCAGAATGACAAGGCACTAAGTATGTGAACAAAATGAACATCCGGCAAAGAAGTTTAAAGGAATACGACTGCCATAAAACTGGTAAAAACTGCCCAGTGATTTAGATAGCGAACTATCTTTAAGTTTTAAACACTTGGAGAGGGTGTGTGAATTACTGTTCCAATTCTGTGGGTTTTTTTTTTTTTTTTTTGAGAGAGAGAAATAGGAATATGACTAGACTGCATTTGCTCTTGAAATACTTTCAAATTTGGTCTGGGTGAAATAAAAATGGCATGAAAATGTCAGCAGAGCCTTTGAAGATTTAGGATATGCTGCTCTGAGATTTAGGTGATGGCAGGTATCAATAACCTAAGCAGTTCATTCCACCCTTTGATTTCATCTTCAAGGGGAACTTTTTTAGACATAACTTATGGGAGGACAAATTAAGAACTCTTATTCTCCCAATAACTATGCTGTCAAAGACCAATTTAAGTGGAAATGCTTAAGTAGGATTTCTAAAGGAAGAGTGTTTAGGGAATCAGTTGATAATACAATGCAAGTCCAAATCCAAAAAGCATTCATTATAGTTCTTTAGGTCAGCCATTCAGTAAACATTTTGTTATTACCATTTGCTTCTGTATAACTGGTATATTTTTAAAAAATGTAATTTTGAACTGTAATCTTATTTGGAGGAGTAGCAAGATGAACTCTTCACTTATTGTGATTACTGATTTATAGCAAAGGCGATCATTCAAAATTAGTAATAACACTGGATGGGATGTTTTATGGAAAGCAAGTTATTATTACTTTGAAGCCCCTTTAGCTTTTGGGTCCTTCAACAGCAAATCATAACTCAAGATTAGAAAATAATGAGGGGCACCTGGGTGGCTCAATCCGTTAAGTGTCCGACTTTGGGTCACGTTGTGATCTCAGTTGATGGGTTCCAGCCCCAAGTCAGGGTCTATGCTGACAGCTCAGAGCCTGGAGCCTACTTACGATCCTGTGTCTCCCTCTGTCTCTGCCCCCCCCCCCCCCCTGCTCGGGCTCTGTCTCTGTCTCTGTCTCTCTCTAAAATGAATAAATGTTTAAAAAATTTAAAAAAAGAAAATAATGAGACCTGAAGAATGAGTAGTTCATGAATATGAAGCCTATGCTCATATCCTGTCACTTAGGCTAATAAAAAAAAATAGTAGAACAAAATACAATAAGGTTTCAAAACAGGATCTGTAAAGCAAAATAAAAAGATGCCAAAATACTAGAAGAGTTAAGTGGAGTTGACATTGAAAAATGGCTAGAGTTTGGTATATAAAATATTGAAACTACAAATTGGATTCCTTGTTTGTTACTTTTAAAAATCCTCTTCTCTCTCTGAGATCCTCATCATCGGTCAAAATTATATTTGGACGCTATACTTCATAGAAGCCTCCTCAGATCTCCACTCCAGAACTGTACTTACCTAAGTTCCCACAGGTTTTTATTTATACCACTTTCATAAAACTTTTATAATCTACTGAGTGTTGGAGACATTTATACTTGCCTGTGACTTCCTAGAGAGCAGAGGCCATACCTTGTTATTATTTTTATCTTGAACATCCCAGTACAACTTTTCACATATCTCAATGTATCAATAATTTGAATGAATTAAAATATTTTCTACTCATTATTTTGTATGAAAGTGAATACTTTTAGAAAACAAAATAGATTCAATGCCTAAATATTCAAATAAATGGCTTTGAAGAATTTTAAAAATCTGTATTATTGTCAAGTCTTAATCAACTGAGGAGAAAAATGTTTTAGCACTGAAAATTAAGCATTAACATTTAAAGGGAAAAATATCCAGTTTCCAGTAACATATTTAGAAAGTATATTTTATGTACGTTGATCTTTTCTGCTATGCTTATTTTTAAAGAGTAGATACTATGTTTGATCCTTTTTTTAAAATGTGGTAACATAACAAATATGCTTCCCATGATTTTTCATAAATATATTAAGATCAGCAGTTTAATCCATCCTACTGGTATACCGTAATTGACTTAACAGTTACATTTCTTGCTGGCATTTAGTTTTATTTTTCCAATAGCAGATATTATGAAGAACATCATAGCAAATATTGTATTAAAAAGTTAAAAACATGATTTCAGTTCTTAATTATTAGAAACAAGACCTTCATGGTTTGCATAATCAGCGGTTGGTAAAATGACACGAAGGAGATACAAGACAGAGAAATCATAACTAAAATAGAATGATTTTAAATATATTTTTCAGACATACCTGCATTGCTAGAATTTTACCTGAACTTCAGAAGGGCATGGAATAATGTTCAGAAAAGAAACACACCCTCAGCTAACATAAGAAGGGAATATAGATTATGAGGCTAAGAAACTTACCTGTGTACCCCCTCCATACTCACTGTTAGAAGCAGGGTAGCAGGTTAAGAAAAACTTGCTATGACTAAGAACAATATCCAGTTAAAGTTTATACTAAAAGATTACTCAGGGTAGGAAAGCCAGTTAATGGCTTATTAGTAGGAAGCTATAGTATTTCAGATTTGGACTAAAGCCAAATTTCCTGGCTTCACATCATAATTCTTCCACTCTGATAAGTTGTGTCACTTGGGGAAAGTTATTTAACTGCTCAGAACCCATTATTTCAACCCCAAAAAGGTAAATAATAAATGTACCAATCTCCTAGGATTGTTGTGCATATAAAATAAGCTAAGAATTATAGCACATAGTTTGTATAACTCTGTTTTAAATAGTTTATGTACATTAACATGTATATATGTGTATATGTGTGTCTGTAGATATATAAATATATCATATGTAATATAAAATTGGGAGAAACAGCATACCTTAGTGTTTAAAAGTGTGTATTGTGGAGCCAGACTACCTGGGTTTGAACTTACCTCTGTAATTTATTAGCTGAATGGCTTTAGACAAGTTCTTTAGTGTCTCTGTGCCTTTATTCCTTCATTGGTAAAATGAGACAATAATAATACCTATGCCTCATTTGTTATTATAAAGATTAAATAAGTCCATGTTTTTAAAGTGCCTATAACAATAAAAAATCTCTATATTTATTTGTTAAATTAAATTGATGTTGCTATTACTAGTTAAGTAACACCATAATATCAATAAGGAAAACAAAGAGACATATACAGAAATGATGAATCTCTGCTATCAATACCCATGCTTTTTCAAGAACCCCCAGAACTGCAAAATTAAAGACAAAAAAAGTATGTGCACCACATGAGTGTTGGTCTCCCCCGCCCTTTTTTTGTCACCTGAAATGTTACCATAACTAAAGATTACATACTTCAAGCATGTAAGAAAATTGCCCAACATTTCAGAACAGGAACGACATGATAAATCCTGAAAGGTAAAATATAATTACTTATTTGGAAGTTGGCCAGCATTTTGGGAAAAGCAAAGTATCACTGTCACCATAGGAGGTAGAATAGGAAAATTCTTAATTCAGTTGTAGAAATGGAACTTGAAAAAAATGACAAAACAGGACAGCCAGGAAACAAAAGGTATTCATGTCAAGTAAGGTAAAAAGGGGGGGAAATGATACAAAGTGAACCCTAGAACTTGAATACTGATTAGTTTTTTCTCAGAAAATGTGAAAAACGTAGAACACTGTATTACAAAACCAGTGGTTGAGAGTGTATCTTCTTTTTTCCCCTTAATCAATGCAGATATTTCTGACACTGAAGTACCCCATGAACATGAGATACGTTATACTTTACTGAATGCAAATAGTTTTCTATTCATTTAGCCTAGTATTTTCCAACCTGGCCATATTGATATTTGGGACTGGATAATCCTTTTTTGTGGAGGACTATCCTGTGCATTGCAGGATGTTTAATAGCATCTCTTGTCTGTACCCACTAAATATTACTGGAACCACCCTAGTTATGACATACAAAAATCTATACTGACATTTCCAAATGTCTCCTGGAAGCACAAAATTACCCCCCCCCCCCAGTTGGGAACAACTGCTTTAACCAATCAGAGAACAAAATAATCTCAGGTTTGAATGACAACTGAAGAATCACATAGTTGAGCTCTTAACACAGCATTTCCTCATTACCTCCAATAGATCTTCATCTAGTGCTCCCATTGAATTGTATCTGTGATTAAGAACTCACCTCAGTGGCAGCGACTTCTTATTCGACATGTCTCCAAAGGCAAGGGAAATAAAAGCAAAAATGAACTATTGGGAGCTCATCATGATAAAAAGCTTCTGCACTGCAAGGGAAACAGTCAACAAAACTAAAAGGCAACTGACAGAATGGGAGAAGATATTTGCAAATGACATGTCGGATAAAGGGTTAGTATCCAAAATCTATAAAGAATTTACCAAACTCAACACCTGAAAAATAATCCAGTGAAGAAACGTGCAGAAGACATGAAGAGACACTTTTCAAAAGAAGACATTCAGATGGCAAATAGACATGAAAAGATGCTCAAAATTGCTCATCATCAGGGAAATACAAATCAAAACCACACCAGTCAGAATGGCTAAAACTAACAACTCAGGAAACAATACATGTTGGCGAGGATGTGGAAAAAGGGGAACCCTCTTGCACTGTTGGTGGGAATGCAAACTGGTGCAGCCACTGTGGAAAACAGTGTGGAGGTTCCTCAAAAAATTAAAAATAGAATTAACCTATGACCTAGAAATAGCACTACTAGGAATTTATTTATTTACTTTTAATAAATTTATTTTAATAAATTTATTTTATTTATTTTAATAAATTTATTTACTTTTAATTTACTTTATTTATTTATTTACTAGGAGTGCTGATTCATAGGGGTACATGTGCCCCAATGTTTATAGCAGCACTATCAACAATAGCCAAATTATGGAAAGAGCCCAAATGCCCATCAACCGATGAATGGATAAAGAAGATGTGGTTTATATATACAATGGAATACTACTTGGCAACGAGAAGAAATGAAATCTTGCCATTTGCAACAACGTGAATGGAACTGGAGGGTATTATGCTAAGTGAAATAAGCCAGTCAGAGAAAGACAGATAGCATTTGTTTTCACTCATATGTGGAATTTGAGAAACTTAACAGAAAACCATGGGAGAAGGAAAGGGAAAAAATAGTTTCAAACAGGGAGGCAAACGATAAGAGACTTAAATATAGAGAACAAACTAAGGGTTGATGGGTGAGGGGAGAGGGGAAAATGGATGATGGGCATTTCACTCAAATTTCACATTTTCTAAGAGAGTGGATGTCTTTCTTACATCCACTTCTCTGAGGAAGATTTTATATGTTTCAGTTTTTTTTCTTTTAATTGTTTTTTTAACGTTTATTTTTTTATTTTTGAGACAGAGAGAGACAGAGCATGAATGGGGGAGGGGCAGAGAGAGAGGGAGACACAGAATTGGAAGCAGGCTCCAGGCTCTGAGCCATCAGCCCAGAGCCCGATGCGGGGCTGGAACTCACGGACCGCGAGATCGTGACCTGAGCTGAAGTCGGCCGCTTAACCGACTGAGCCACCCAGGCGCCCCTATATGTTTCAGTTTTAATTCTGCTAACTCTTCTTATTCCCGGGGTGGGGCGGGGGGGTGGTGTGGTGGTGTGGGGGAGGGTTGAAATCCTTCTTTTTTTCTTCCTGAATACTCTTATGTCATTGCTATCAGCTCCTCCCAACAGTGTACCAGTAGAAGACACTTCTAAACAAAGACACTAGATTCAGCGAGAGCTGATGAAAATACCCGTGGGAGTATGATCTAACTTTTCTCTCCTTTGTTCCAAATTCTGGAATCACAGAACTCTTTTTAGAATCCTTACCAAACTGTCAGTCACAGCAAATCTGAAGACAAACCAAACCAAACCAAACCCAAGTCATTTCTATTTGCTCTGCTACCATATTTGTTGCATGCACCCATGCTTTTAGAGCTCTTAAAAGAAAAGGGGTGCATTATATCCAGAGACAACTCATAATTTTATAGTAACTAGCAATTGTCATTTATACTTCCCTATAGAAGAGATAGGCAAAACATTTAACATTAGGGAGGTCAGAGGCACTGATCATTCAGAAGAGATTCTTGACCAATGACACTGTAAGCCTGCTATAAATGACCAGTGGAGCCACACCTGTACAAACCAACTAGCGCCGCGTCTCACAGATGATTTTTAAAACTAATTTCAGGACTCTATATCAAGTTTCACCAATTTTCACCTACCATTCCATTCTGTCCAGACTGTTTTGGATTCTGACCGTTACTCAATATAAATAATGTAAAATAAACTCTTTTAATGGTAATGGATAAAATGTGTTTGACTTTGCTCAGAATGAGGAAGTCCATCGGAGTACAAATAAAGTGCTGAGGTTTTCCCTAGTTAACTCCATCAACTCCAATCACGTGGAAATGTACCATCCTTGCTCTTCTAATTCCAAATAAGACTGTGTGTTTTTCTTAATGATTTTCCTAAAGCCCACTCTCAGGTCTCTTTCAGAAGCCTTGGTATTCTTTCTACCTTTACTATTCTTACTATGATGGGAGGCAGTCTTTGCCAGTCAGAGTTGTTTATGCTTGTCACATTTATTCTGTAACTAATTTTTTTTTATCCTAAGTCAGTTTATAGTGTCATAAAATTTGAACAAATTGTATGCTAGGCTTTTTCACAAAATTGATCAACATATTTTTTATAGGCAAATTACCACACCGTCTGCTTGAGCGGCACAAATAATGAATTAACAATTAAATATAGAAATTTATATGCTAAGTATTTTATTTTATAATCTATAATCCTCTAAAACATTTTATTACAGTTCATATCCTTCTTTTAAAGAAAAAGTTTGGGAATTTGTTATGGCTACCATAAGATATACTGAAAAAATTACTAACATATAAATAGAAAACTATATTGTGAAGAAAAAATTTAAAAGATAAAACAAATATGCTAATCTGAAGGCCTCTAGAACCACAAAAAATAATTTATCTTTCTTTGTATTCCCAGTGCCCAGCTTAGTATCTTGTATTGAAAAGTGATAAATAAATATTTGCCATGTAAACAACTGAGCAAAATAGTTCCTCATACAAGTGATTTTCCTGGCATATCCAGTTTCTACTTGGAAATTTCATGACCTTAAATTTTTGTTTTGGGATAAAAATCTTTAGAAATGTATTTTGGAAATCTATTTTAGGGGAAATAAATTTTTAAGAAAATAAATTCTTATTAATGAAAAAAATTGCAAAAGAAATTATTAATTGATGTTATTAATTTCTTTCAGTGATATGTAATGTCATCAATGATAATACCTTGATTAAATCATAGAATGAAAATCTGGAGGATGATTCTCAGAACAGTCTTTAAACAACTCCAGTAATCTTAACAGTGTATCTTGCCAGAGTTTAGGGAAATTAAAGAGAGCTCACTTCATTACCTTACTACTAGATAGTTTTCTTTCTGTTTTACCTCTAGAGTTTAACCTTAATCTATCAACATATAGCAACCTGTCCAGTTTTGTTCTCTAGAGGAGCACAGAATAAGTTCTTATCTATGTTTGCTAAATCTAGTTTCTGTTCAGAAACCCTGGGAGGTGGGGGGGATATGCATTTTAAATATCTATACATCTAAAGATATGTATATATGTGTGTGTGCATGTAAATTTCATTCCCTGGTAATTCGCTATAGCAGACCTGGCCTTAGAGCTTTGGAATGTGTATTTGTAAAAGTCACCTTGATTACACTGATCATTATTATCCTCCACTAGCAATCACTGGTTAATACTATCAATTTCAGATCTTAACTGTGAGAGCAATACATCAATTGGGAAATGCATTTGGTATTGAAATTAGAAAACAGAAAAAACAAAACAAAGCAAAACAAAAAAATACGAAGTGTATATAGAACATTTGAAAACAGTAGGCAACCAGAGACTTCAATTGTAGGGATACTTTCAGAAATATATATTCTTTTCTTTTCTTTTCTCTTCTCTTCTCTTCTCTTCTCTTCTCTTCTCTTCTCTCCTCTCCTCTCCTCTCCTCTCCTCTCCTCTTTTCTTTTCTTTTCTTTTCTTTTCTTTTCTTTTCTTTTCTTTTCTTTTCTTTTTGGGTAAGCCTAGTGATGAGATCTTGCTTTCTGCAGAACGAGGAGAGACCAAAGTGTAATTTTCAATAAAACCAACTCAACTCAACACCCACTGTCGAGATAATACACTCTTCTTCAACAGATGGATTTTGATGACCTTATTAGAAACTCTGTGGGAAAGACCTTTTGGTGACTAAATCTATAGCTTGTTTCTGATGAAAACTTATTCGATAAATAAACCATTATAAAGTTGAATTGTAAAACACCAATGGCTTGCTAGAATTTCCTTTTTTGGAGTCTTGCCTGGGCTAATTCACACTAAATTTGCTACGAACATATTTGTGAAGAATTCAGGTGCATATCACAAGGAATATCAAAGATTAATTCTTGCAATGAGCATGGAGAATTCAAAAATAAGAGTTCTCCTGACATCAACTAACATTACAAAAGCAGGCAAATAAACTTATTATACTTATATTCTTTGCTTTTTGTCTGAAAAATAAAGGCATTAAAAGAAATACATTGATTTATTGAACATATTTCTAAGTTTTTATATTAGTCATTCTGATAGGTATGAAAGGATTTATGAATAAGATAAAAATAGATCCCCTTGACCCAGGAGAGTAGCAGATATCAAAAGTCATGTTCATCAATATTTATAATTCAGCATAAACTGGAATTTGTGAAATAGAGAAATGTAAAAAAAAAATTCTATAGAAGTTCTAAGAAGAAATATGTTATTTTCCCCTGGAGTTCCAGGGAAGGTTTTTTTTGTGCTACTAGTTGAAGAATGAATAGAATTATGACATGTAAAGAATTTACAAGTATGACATGTAAAGTTGGGTGATACAGTTTACTTTATGGAGAGGGAGATTTCTGATCAAAAAAAGATAGAACAGAATAACATTTGCGTAGGGATAGGTTTTGGATAAGCTAAGGCCAGAGACAGGTTACAGCCATCCTCAGAGACCAAACACATTCAGGGAATGCATTAATGAATGGCAATTTTATTATCTGGCATTGGGAAATACTTCAAATTTTCCAGCAGAAACAAATATGGGTTTAAAAGCATTGAAATGTTGATTGTTAATGGGAGGGAAGTTGTGTGGTTAATAAATGATTAAGAATGGCTTCAAGATTTTTCAAATGTCAGTGGTTTTCAGGTTTGCTTATTTGTTCATCTGTTTATTTTACTGACAAATACAATCTTATCCAGAAAACCTAGGTATCAAATAAATGAAAGTGCAGCTGCTTTAGTCAAAAAAGAGGACAAGGTGGGAGCCAGAGTCCCATGCAATGAATAACACACTGGGTTTTTCAGGCACTACTGAGAACTACTTGTTTACTCACAACACAGACTGAAAATTGTGGGCAGAGTAGCTGAGAATAGGATGATGCCATGCACAGGAGTCAGATCAGCCAAAGGAGGGGACTGGGGATAGAGGTTAATGAATTTGCTGATTACACTGAGGGGACAATTTAATCTTCAGGTAAGCATTTCTAAGAGGAAGCTATTGGGATGATATATAAGGGGGGAAGTTGAAGTAAGGGATGTAATGATTTGTTTATTTATTTAATTTATTTATTTAAATTCATGTGAATTAACATATAGTATAGTATTGGTTTCAGGAGTAGAACCCAGTGATTCATTACTTACATATAACACGCAGTGCTTATCCCAACAAGTGCCCTCTTTAATGCACATCTTTCTTGCACCATGCACAAATATTAATTCAAAATGGATGAAATACTTAAATGTGAGATAGGAAACCATCAAAATCCTGGAGGAGAAAGAAAGCAGCAATTCTTTGACCTCAACGGCAGCAACTTACTAGACATGTCTCCAGAGGCAAGGGAAACAAAAACAAAAATGAACTACTGGGACCTCATCAAGATAAAAAGCTTCTGTGCAGTGAAAGAAACAATCAGCAAAACTGAATGACAACCAATGGAATGGGAGAAGATATTTGCAAATGACATATCAGATAAAGAGCTAGTATCCAAAATCTATAAAGAACTTATGAAACTCAACACCCAAAAACCAAATAATACAGTTAAAAAATGGGCAGAAGACATGATAAGACACTTTTACAAAGAAGACATCCAGATGGCTAACAGACACATGAAAAGATGCTCAACATCATTAATCATCAGAGAAATGCAAATAAACCACAATGAGATATCACTTCACACCTGTCAGAATGGCAAGGGATATAATTTGAAATGATTGCTGACATCATGATAAGAGACAATATTGCCAGAAAAGGTGCAGAAAGAGAAGACAAAAAGGCCAGATCCGAGTCTTTGGGAATATTGCAATTCAAGGTATGAGAGGCAGAAAAGAAGCCTATGGAGGAACAGGGGAAACAAGGAATGAAGTGGGTGAATGTGCAGTCACAGATGCTCAAATAGTAGCTGATGATGGTTGTAGAAAATATGCAATGACCTTCTGTTTAATGGCTGGTTTTTTATTCATTTGTAATTTTTCAATTAAAGGCATTTTGAAAATTTATGACATGTAAGATGTGAATACATTTCACATCTTTATTTTTTTCCATTTCACGTCTTTAAGTTATGACTGTGAGTAGGCACAAAATGTATTCTCTTATAAAAGAAATACAAGGCTGCCTGGGTGGCTCAGTGGGTTAAGCATCTGACTCTTGGTTTCAGCTCAGATCATGATCTCACAGTTTCATGAGTTCAAGCCCCACACTGTCAGTGCAGAGCCCACTTAGGATTGTCTGTCTCCCCCTTTCTCTGCACCTCCCCCATTCATGCTATCGCTGTCTCTCTCAAAATAGATAAATAAACTTAAAAAAAAAAAGAAATACATGTGTTTAGAAAACATAGTCTTATTTACCAATTTGTGAGTGAATTAAATCTTGTAAATCTTATTTAAATTTGATGCAAGGGAGATAGACTATATATCTGTGGAGGCAAAGAGAAGAAAGTGAAAGCAGAAAAAAATGACCATTATTATCTTGGTTTGTATTAGATTAATTGGAGTCAAAAACTTTTTTCCCCTGTGCTTCTGTTGGATAGTGAAAAGTGTTATATGATATTAAAGGAAATAAGATAGATTTCTTAATGGCATTATTATCTGGAAAAATTATATCAAATACGTAACAAAACTATATTTAAAATAATTTTCATAAGAGGTCATGATTGCTATAGAGAAGCAAAATAATAGAGACTAAGAGATGACACTGACTGAAAGATGTAACAGGACTGATCACCATCGTGAATGATCCCTAAAGCCTTAAATAGTAATAGAATTGGATTATTCTTTTTATTCATGAATATATATTTGTATATTGGCAATGTGAATATTTTCATATTTATCAGTGTGTATGTGCATCTACGCCTACACATACATGACATACACAGAGACAAATGCTTTATCTCTACTCTAAATGCCATGTACATTGGTGATTATTCATTATAATATTTTCTGGTAAAGTTTTAGGTATTTTAAGTACTTTTCTTAAGTGACATATTGAACTAGAATAGATCCAGCACTATAGACTGTGGTGAGTACAGGATAATTTGTATGCATTAATTAAGGGTTGTATAGGTGTGTTGCTATTAACTCTTTGTCAACCTGATAATAAATCACTATATCACCAGATTTATGGGAGTAAGGATGAGATGCATGTCTCATATGGCCTTCCTAAAATTTAAGTTGGTAAGCTTGCAGATACACCTAATTATTTCTAATGCCAGTGGTGGAAATATTTCACTGCACATCAGTCACTTGGTTAGGTTTTTGTATGGCTCTTTCACAAGCTGTAGTTTTTGTGTCTCCCCTAATAGATGTTGTGTTGTAGATTAAGTATCATTCAGTGTTCTGTATTGTTCCATGATGTCCTCAGTTAATACTTAAATGGCTTTTTCTTACCACAATCTACTTAAGTTAAAACTATTAGAACTTAATGTTATGCATTTAATTCTCTTTTCAAACTGATACATAGAAGGGATTGTAGAGCACCTTTAGAAAAGAAAAGAGAATAAAATTATCAAAACAAATAGCATATCAAAAGAAACCTAGGAATAGTAAATTTCTATAGAAATACAGAAAATAAAGGTAAATATTCCATATCATAAAAGTTCTGTAAATAACTTACTCAAATGTAAAAATATAAGAATGAAGGACATCTTAATGTTATTGACCTAAACTAGTCCTGTTATACTGATCAGTTAGAATATTTGAAAGGTATTTCAGGGGTGTCTGGTTGGCACAGTAGGTTAAGTGTCCGACTCTTGAGTTGGGCTCAGGTTATGACCTCACAGTTTGTAAGATGCAGCCCCACATTGGGCTCGGTGCTGAGCATGGATCCTCCTTAAGATTCTCTCTCTCTCTCTCTCTCTCTCTCTCTCTCTCCCTCTGCCACTCTCCCTGGCTCACTCACACACACACACACACACACACACACACACACACATTCTCTCTCAAAAACAAAAAAAGATATTTCAGTGCTTTTATAAAAGTGCTTTTAATTGGAACCAATTTCACTTTCCTCCTTGGTAACAATAAACTCTCCTTGAGGTACACGGTCTCCTCAGGCTGCCTCACCTTCACCAACCACACAAAGTATGCATATGCACTTGGCATCCTGCCATTTCACCTAGGGAGTTCACTCCTTTGGTTACAATAGATGGTTGCATTTGTGACCTTGAACTTAATACATTGAGAACCCACTTGGGATTCTAGTTAATTGTCAAAATAAGAGCAAATACAAGCGAAGAATAAATATGATTTACTATATATTGTATGATAAAAACATATCCACTACACCTGCAAGTAGCGATGTAAAACAAGGTGTGTACCATTAGAAATAAAAATGTATTAAGTTCTAATGAACTCCTCTAGTTATAGGCTAGAAAATTAAAGATGTCATATATAATACTACATTAAAAGCTACACTATTTTTATATTCCTACATGACACCAAGGAGGTGAAACAAAAAGATAACCAGGAAATGATGAGAAATAGTTATTTTTGATGTTAGCCCATACCAATGTTATATGGCCTTCCACCGACACTGATGTATTTCATGTCCCATGCTTCTGCACGTACTTCCTCCCTCAACCTGTAATGTTCTTCCTTCATTATGTGACCTGCGTACCCTACTCAGTCTTCAAGGCACAGTTCAATGATCACATTCTCTGAAAAAGAAATCTGGATCTCGCCTACTAACTTCTACTGAAATAGAATTGACCTATAACCTAGTTCTGCTTCTTGAACATAACTTCTTACCACATCTATCATGTTGAACATAATCACCCATTTTCTCACATTCTAAGCACCGAGTTCCCTAAGAGTAGGGCAGGTGTCTTTATGTGAACACAGCCAGCCGACTTCATGGAATACAGTAGGGGCTCGACAAATGCTCAGTAAATGATTATCACCAATTATTCACTAGGTCTCAGTTTCTCATTTGAATATGACGTGGCAGTGCTAGTGATATCTCAGTGCTTCTTAACTCAAAAATATAGTCCAATTGTACAAAACTCTGACCTTAATACCTCCTTTAACACTGTTAAAATTTTATTATCTTTTTTTCTGAAAGCGCTCTTCTTTTTCTGTCTTTAAAAAGAGATCCTTCTCTCGCCCTTTCATACTGAATTCCAGTATTCCAAAATAAAAAGCTTAGTGTGCATTTGCTTCTTGATTTTTCCCATCTATAATTCCCTCCTTGACATTTGCACGTTTATCTGATTACAAGTACTAATTCTTTCTACATTATTTCAACGCTTACATCTCTAGTCCTCAATATGCGTTATGAGTAAGCAATTACGTTTCTGTAGAGCAGTTTTTGAATTCTGGCCCGCTTTTGAGTTCTGACTCCGTAAATGGGAACAATATTTCATGTCCACATTGGAGTTGTGAGAATCAAAACAGAACATATACAAAGTGGTTAAGGTGGGGCCTGGTGCAAAATGAGAGCGCAAGAAAAGAATAAGAATGATAAATGCTTCTATCTTATATGCACCTTGGAAGCCTTAGCGGTTTTAGGTAGAACCCAGAGTTGTGAATGAACTTTAGTGTTATTTGTAGCTGTGGAAATTGAGATTGGAAAGAATCTTAGACAATCCTTAGACGGCCTTTCTTAATGTTTTTTAAAAGGGCCACCAGCTTAATTAAATCATCCAAATAATCTGGTTAAAGAAAAAAGTATCAGCTGACATGGTTTAGTTTATTTTAGGCTTACCTAAAGCTCATTTTAGAAAGGAAGCAGTATTTGTGCTACATGTTCTCAAGGAACACAACCATTTGTAAGCATGCTTTTTTTTTTTAAACAGATAACAATTCAGGTAGCTTGAATTTCAGCCTAATATTCTGGATTTAGTGGAGATAGACATTATTTTTCTTTTAAAGTCTTGAAAATTAGTAGTTGATAGACATTCTATAAAATCTAAAATCTAGGGCAGAATTTCTTTATTTCACTTGATTCTTTTTTTGTTTGTTTTGAGAGAGAGAGAGAGAGACTGTGTGTGTGCATGAGTGAGCCAGGAAGAGGGGAAGAGGGAGAGGGGGAAAGAGAGAGAGAGAGAGAGAGAGAGAGAGACAGACAGAGACAGAGAGAGAGAGAGAGAGAGAGAGAGAGAGAGAATCCCAAGCAGGCTCCATACTCAGTGTGGAGTCTGATGCGGGGCTCAATCTTACAACCATGAGATTATGACCTGAGTCGAAATCAAGAGTTGGATGCTTAACAGACTGAGCCATCCAGGCACCCCTTAAGATTCAGTTTTTGAGTAATTAATACTTTTAATGGAAGTTTGTTGACACATCATCCTTGCGAAAAAGAAAAGTAGATAAAAATATGACCCTGAAAAAGACTTTCAAATCTCTTAAAGCTGAATCTTTTTTTATTAAAAATTTGAAACTCTTTCATGAGGGAATTATAGTAAATATATTTTAACATCCCATTTCAGAAATATCTTTCAATGTACCATTTCAGAAATGGCAAGAGATCTTATAACTTAATCCATTATACCAGAACAGGCTAAACTTCCCCCAAATTTGAACATAAGAAACTGTTTTGTCAAACACAAAATACAGTACAAACATCTCAGAGTTGAGCACTGGGGAAAATGTCGATTCAGTTCAGGTTTTCACTTTCATTTCTAAAAACATTCTGCATCCCTCCCTGTAAGTATAGTACTTTTTCTCCATGCTGTCAAACATGGAAGCAGATATAGTGTAACCTTAATGTTTGGTATTTTTATAATAAAATATTTTATATTAGACATTTTCCCCACAACATCATTAAATTTGCTGCAGATTTGCTATGGGCTTAATATAAATTTAGAAAGCAAAAGGAAAACATTACTCCATGCACTGTTCCATCAGCTGTCAACCATGGGCAAGAAAGCTAATGGCAAATGCCTTTTTCTTTTTGAACTAAACTTGGGTCACTCAGAAAACAAATTCTGACCCTCTCAATACTTTAAACTTTTCTTTTCAAATATTTGTTAGAATGCATGTTTAAATTGTATTTTGAATTATGAAAATCTCAATAGGATGAGAAAAGACTAATGTTTGCCATCAAGTGTTCTAAAGAACAATAGTTAAGAGACATGTTAATAGATACTATTTAAAAAACAAACAAAATAAAGCTTTCATGTTCAAAAAGACTCAGAAACTCTGAATCAAACAAATAAAATGGGTTTCTTTACTACAAATTATGCAGAACCTTTAATATGCTAATCTGTATTATGAATCTCCAAGGTATAAAAAGCAGCATTTCTCAAAAAAGATTATGGAACATTTAAAAAATTTATTTCTACCCAATTTCCATTTATTTGTTAATCAAATAATCACTTATTGAATATTTACTATACTTCCTGTTTTCTCCATCTTATATTCTTGTATGGCAGAGAGACAGAAACAGGTGCATAAATTGTGTTAAATGCTGAGTAAAGGGCAGATAATTTAATGGGGGAAGGGAGAAGGGAACTTTATAGTCAATAGGATCTCTATGGAGATGTGACATTTGAGTTGAGACTTGAACGACATTATGAACTTAGCCATGAAAAAGTTGAGAAAGAAAACCCTAGCCAGAGGAAACAGGGGTGAGAAAGAGTTAAGCATGTCTGTGTTGTGGGAATAGAAAAGGAGACTGCTATGCTATAGCAGAAGCACAGAGGGAAGAGGAAGGAGGAGGTTGGAGGAGGCAGATGGATTAAGACATTATAGGACCACGTAAGATGTTTGAATTTTATTGTAAACACAACATAAAGCAAACTGCTAGTGATGGTAGTGGAAGGGAAGAACGAATGAATGGAAATTCTATGAGGGCAAATAAGCACAGCTAGCCACAGAGCCTAGTACAGTGTCTGGCCCATGTAAGCACCCTGTAATTTTTGTTGAATTAAGACCCATAAAGTGATAGTTCTTAGCTAGCAAATATAGATAAAATATGTAAAGCAAAAAAAGAATCTCTAATTTGGCAATGGTTCATCTAGACATGAATAATTCATATGAACTATTAAAATTTAAAAAGATATAGGAACTGGTTTTGGTGAGAGCTCATTCCGAATATATTTGTATAGTTTATAAATGACTTTAGTCCTGTTTATAAAATTATTAAGGGTCTACAGAGTTTGCTTTCGTTTTTCAGATTGATTTCACTGCATTTAATTGGTGAATTAAAAGTTATGAAGCATTTTTATATACTTGGAGAGTCTCAAAATTCATAGGATATTTACCTTATAGATGACAAGAGTCTATTCCATTTGCAGATGGGTACTTTGTAAGCAAATGAGAGATTCTCAAGAACACAAGCTGTTCCTAAAGCAGAATTTCTTAGAAAATGTATGTTTTACGTGAAACTTTTCTAAGTTACCCTAAGTTCTAATAACATCCTTTATTTCAACTACATAATTTACTATAAAATATTTTATAAGTGTACATTTTGTATGGTAATTTCCATGCAAACAATTTACTAACTATGTAAATATGTAATACAGAGGTAAAGAAATTATCTAATTGCTTAGTAATGCCTTTCCATATATGGTGTAAACATCTTTAGTTAAAATTACAATATAATCACAAGTACATAAATGTTAAGTTAACTAGCAATTATAGCATAAGTGTTATCATGTTCATGATAAAAGTGATATGTAAAAAGATATTTTCAATAGGTTCAGAATCATGAATGTGCTTTTCTTATTAATCACACTAATTCCAAAAGTTGGTTACATATATGATTTTAAATCTTAACTTCATATACTTAATGTTTATTCAAAATGCACTTTTTTTTTCAAATGATAAGAAATATAGATTTAAGAGAAAAACTTAAAAGTTTGGAGAGGGAAAATTAATATTTATTTCCTATGCATACTATATAGTTGAATTAAAAATAATCTGAGTAGATAAAGATCATCTCAATTTTGCTAATGTCTAACCACCACCATCTGCCTTTAATTTTTAGATTAAAATTTGTTTGATATATTTTTGACAATATTAGACTTAAATAGTTTAATGTTAGGATTAGTGCTAACTAATTGGTCCAAAATGAAGTTAGAAATATAAACTATGATTATCACTTTTATTTCCCTGAATGTTCCTTTTGAAGAACTGAGATAACTGAGGGTTATTATATTCACTAGATTCATAAGAACAGTTAGAGAGTCAAGATCTTAGATTGTTATTGAAATAAGCATGAGATAAATGACATGCAATTTTAATCCTAAAATATCTAAGTTCCATTTAGATACTCTATGTAGATATTTAGAATTTCACTTAGTAGAAAACAATAGGTAGGTCTTTTATCTACCAATACAGTTTAATATTTTTTGTAGTTATTCATGTCATTTGAATGCAGCAGATTCTTAACATTGACCCCAACCATGGATGATGTGATGTCTTGGAAATGGGAATAACAATCCCTATTCTAAAGGTTGGTGTGAAGAATAAATCAAAATAGAATCTATTATATGTATTAATGTGCTTTGTATATTTTAAATATTCAATTAATTTTATTATAATTAAATGATACACCTGGCTATTAGGACCTAGGTTCTTCTGCTCTTCAAATAGTAGCTTGGCTATTAGAAATATGCCTCCTTTAGAATCCTCCCATGATACTTCCTATGGATCATTCCGGAGAAGAGTGAAATTCTTTTTTTTTTTTATTTTTATTTTATTTATTTATTTATTTATTTTTTAATATATGAAATTTACTGTCAAATTGGTTTCCATACAACACCCAGTGCTCATCCCAAAAGGTGCCCTCCTCAATACCCATCACCCACCCTACCCTCCCTCCCACCCCCCATCAACCCTCAGTTTGTTCTCAGTTTTTAACAGTGAGAAAAGTGAAATTCTTATGAAGTTGTTGGTACCTACTCTGCAGCAGATAGCATTTACTCTTCATGAATGCATACATACATATACAAACACTATATATATACTAAAAACAGTAACTGGTAAAAATGATGAAATATATTTACTCTGTGTTAAAAATTAGAAATTTAAAATCTACTTGTCTGTTTTAACAAATAAACACATTATAATGAATGCAATTGGGGAGAAGTAAAATTTGAGAGTGAGTGGGTAAAAGCTTTTATTTTTTAAAATGAAATATTCCTTTAGGAACTTAGAGTTTAAGTACTTGGTGATAGAGGGAAAGACAAGACAGTGCTGTGAGTTTTCTTCCAACTGCAATCATTCCATCTTTAGAACTCATTCTGAATAAAATAAACATTATGAATAAACTGAATGAAACCACATGGCGAGAAAATCAGGTTCTGAAGTAAAACATATACTGGGCTTTAAAATATGGAATAATAATGACCTCATATACTGAATATGATTTCTTTTGAGAAGGTCGATTTCTAGTAAAAGATGAGTATATCAGATGCAAGAGCGCCCAGTAAGTGCATTTAGAAATTATGCAACCTTTTTAAACACAGTAGGAAATAGAAGGAAGAAAATCACTTTAGGAAACCTATTGCAACATGGTACTACCTAAAAAATAAAGAAGTAAAATGAACCTCCTACCAGAGCATATAAAACTAAATGCTTTGTCACAAATTACTAAAGTTATATAAAATCCAAACTGAATAAATTAAAAAAAGAGGGGTACCTTAATCAATGTTTTCCCCAAGTTCAGAAATGGGAAAATATTTTGACAGCCAATAATCAAATGGATAAGGAATTATTAACAATTTTTAACAACTTTCTTAGAAAAAAATTCGTTTGAAAAGTTACATAACTCTAAGTTCCACCTTGGGAAAATTACAGTTAAAATATTAGATACATTAACTATAAGGGCTAGTAGATTTTACCTTTCAGATGGAGATAAGCTGCAGGTAATATGGATGGCAGACTTCCATTTCTATATAAGTTCGTGCATTTACTCCTGTGCATTAAGGCAAAGTAAGATATGGACTGGGATTGGTTTTGGAACCAGACCACCGCCATCTGCATCTTAATTTCTTTCTGTGAAAATCCAGTCTCAATCTTCTATTTGAAGAACATATTCAAAATAATTAACAACAGGTATGACACAATCCCATATGTTCTGAAAAAAAAGGCCATCTGTAGTTATCCAATATGGCCAAATAGATACTAGCTGAATATCAGCTTGTCTTCTGCTAAAATATAGAAATAAATCATTACCAAAGCTTATGTCACTTCCAGAAAGGTTCCAGGCTCATCTATTTAACTTTCTCCTGGGTATCACAATTTGATTTTACAAGATGCCAACTCATACCAAGCACAAAACCTAACACATGTCTGATCCACAAAACCTTATAGTCTTATCCCTGTGCTCCCTATTTAGAGAATAACACTACCATGTGAGCTGATTAAAAAATTAACCTATTGCACAGGCCAAAAGCCGAAGAATCATTCTTTTTTTTGACCTTGGTCATTTAAAATTTTAATTCTATTAAAGTTACATTACAAAATGGGAACATTATGGACATTTCAAGAGAAAGGGTAAATGGAGATGCATGAGTCTCCTTGCGTACCTGACCTGAATTGAGGACCAGCCTAGAGCCTTGCACCTTGCACAGAACACTCTGCTTGCCTTGCCATTACAGTCAATGGACTATTGGGAAGATATTTCTGTATATATGTCTATACAACAAAAGTATAGATTTCTAATCAGCATGTTTATTACTAAAAATGAAAACCTTAGTGCTTCCAAGGTAGAGCTTGATCTTCCTTACAGTCACAGACACTGAATTTAAAAAAATTTAGTGTGTGTATTCTTTCTATTTAAAGTTTTTATTGAAATTCCAGTTAACATACAGTGTAATATTAGTTTCAGATGTACAATACAGTGATTCAACACTTCACACATCATCCAGTGCTCATCACAGCAAGTGCCATCCTTAGTCCCTGTCACCTATTAACTTATACCCCACCCACCTCCCTTATGGTAACCAACCATCAGTTTGTTCTCTAAAATTAAGAGTCTGTGTTTCAAAGAATCATTCTTGATATTCCAAGTGGGACAAGTAGAGAGGAGGAGCTGTAGATGTTCTCAAGAGGCAGTTTGCTTAGGCTTAGTAAGCCACATTAAAGGTTTTGAATCATATTCTCAACATGATGAATAGCTCTGTGGTGTTAATACTACACTCTGAGATATACTAAGATCTAGTTTTACACTCTGAATTTTTTCAATATTACTCAGTGTTGCTGGTTGCTAAGTTTCTTCAGTGTCCAGACAGTTTATTTTCAAACCGTTTTTTTCTCTAGATATGATAATTTGCATTGTTAAATGAATCCCATTCCATCCTAGTTTGTACATATATCTAATTTCTTTATGTATTATTTGATTATATGATCTCCATGGACTTTGAAATACATCCAAAGCAATGACTTTAGCAATGACTAAAAATTTTATGACCTCTTCATCTGTATGTTCTAGTTTTTTTTTTTTAATTTTTTAACGTTTATTTATTTTTGAGACAGAGAGAGACACAGCATAAACGGGGGAGGGGCAGAGAGAGAGGGAGACACAGAATCTGAAACAGGCTCCAGGCTCTGAGCCATCAGCCCAGAGCCCGACGCGGGGCTCAAACTCACCAACCGTGAGATCGTGACCTGAGCCGAAGTCGGACGCTCAACCGACTGAGCCACCCAGGCGCCCTTGTATGTTCTAGTTTTAAAATTAAGTGGCACAGGGCATACTATCTTATTATTGTATATACTATTGTATATATGCTTACTATTTTTAAGCAAGCTTTTTAAAACATTAGATTCACAGAATATCATACTTGTCAACGCAGTTTATAAGATATATAGAAATACTTCAGTAAATTTTTCTTAGATATGTATCATGGTATTTTTACATAATATCTAAAGTACTTCATGTGTGATTAATATTTCTTTGTAGGGTAATGGTTTCAACGAATTTTAAAATATTACCTTGTTTATTTAAAATGTGAGATGAAGAAATGTTGTCTTTTATTTTTACAATTTATTTAGAGGATGATACAATAAACAAAGATACTCTTTTTCCCTCAAGATCTTGGTCATTAAGAATTTCCAGCTTAATTTTTCTATATATAGAGGTGTATTTAAGACAAGCATCAGATAAAGAAAAAGTGTCACTCAGTAATTCATTCTTCTGTTTATTCATTTAGCAACTATTTTAGTTGCCTATTATGTTACTGTTACAGTGAATAAAACACTGACCCGTATTAGAACTTAGTCTTTCAAGAGCTAGCATTCTTTGTTTCCCATAAAAGATATTAGACAACCAAACTTAGGAGATTTTTGTTTGCTTTGTTATGACTTTGAAAAAGTTTGTTCATCATAGGAATTAAATAAAGGATTCTTTAATTAAAAGAAGTAAAAATATTTATCATTTCTGAGAAGTAAAATATTTAGCATTAATTTATAAATAATAGTCAAAGCAATTTTTAAAGCCTCAGCAATTAAAAAATGACTAAATTATACAAACAGGGAATCCACAAAACAATAAATGTACATTGTTTAAAATAACATTATGCTTGTTACTACTGATGAGGGTTTGAAAGTCTTTGATGGTTTGAATCCAGAGTAGAATCAAAGTTTTAGACAGCAAAGTTGCAAGACATTTCAAAACTCAAACTTCTGTACACAGAAGTAATCTTTACAAAATTTCAGAATCTGTGAAAATATTTATGTACAGTTATATTACATTTATTTTATTTAAAATTATAAAACAGGGGTCCCTGGGTGGCTCAGTGGGCTAAGTGTCCAACTCTTGATTTTGGCTCAGGTCATGATCTCACGGTTTGTGAGATTGAGCCTTGCGTTGGGCTCAGCATTGATAGTGCAGAGCCTGCTTGGGATTCTCTCTCTCCCTCTCTCTCTGCCCTTCTCCCCTCCCTTCTCTCTCAAATAAACTTAAAAAAAAACTAAAAAAATTGTCAAACAATCTTTAGAGACTGATTAAACAAAATACACACTAACGATGGACATTCATACAGCTGTTAAAGAATACATGCCATGTACATATAAAGGAATATAGTCATTTAATTATCTTGAGTGATAAAAAACACAAAAAATTGTGTATCCCTATGATCTCCATTTTATTGTGTAGATATTTATGAATATGGATACACAAATGTGTATGGATAAATAAATACAACAAAAGCAGAAAAATGAATGAGGATAATTCTGGAGGGCGTAAATATGCATAACTTTTCCAACTTTACACAGTAAAATGTAGAAAACATACTATTACCTTTACAACAAGGAAATTTAACAGTAAATACGGCCCATTTATAAGCATTTAAGAACTATGTGGAATATACATATAAAATGTAAGGACTCTGAAAGATGAATGAAATTAGTGTTATAGTAAAAGATGGAGCAGAGTTTAGAGATTCCGAGATGGAACAACTATTTCCACTAAAATAATTCATCAACAAAGTCTTTGTGAACTTTTAATTGAACCTTAAAAAATAGGACTGAGGCTCACCATAGTCAAAAGCAACAAGACATCAATATGTGTATTTTGGGGTAAAGATAATAGTTATTTTTGCAAGGCCAAAGCAGAGCCTGCATAAAGGAAGCCATTTTAAGGAATCTGGAATTTTATTAGCAGGTAATAGGAATCCTTAACTCTCCTGTAATATAAAATAAATAAATAAAAGCAGAGACTATGTCCCATTACCTGGTAGCAAAATAAGCCCGTTCTCCTTAAGCTTATCAAGTTAACTCTTCATTCAGTGATTAAATGAGTCATTGTCCCATTTTCTCCCCCAAGAAAGGGAAGTCATGCTCTATGATTATAAATAAAAGTAAATAAATGTGCAAATTGCAAAGATTTCTCTAGATTAATTTTATTTTGCCTTTCGAAAACTCTAAGGCTGAAAACACTTTACAACCTTTTCTCTGGAGTCCAACAATTTTTTTTTTTTTTTTTTTTTTATATCTCTCAGGTGCTCTCTTTGACAGATGTCAGTCTGGACTATTACCCATGAGACTCCTCAAAGTTTCATATACACTTAACTCTGTAAGAAAGTCTTTTAAAATGTCTCTTTTTGAGCTCTTTATAGATTTTGGATACTAGCCCTTTGTCCGATGTGTCATTTGCAAATATCTTTTCCCATTCCGTTGGTTGCCTTTTAGTTTTGTTGGTTGTTTCCTTTGCTGTGCAGAAGCTTTTTATCTTCATAAGGTCCCAGTAATTCACTTTTGCTTTTAATTCCCTTGCCTTTGGGGATGTGCCGAGTAAGAGATTGCTACGGCTGAAGTCAGAGAGGTCTTTTCCTGCTTTCTCCTCTAAGGTTTTGATGGTTTCCTGTCTCACATTCAGGTCCTTTATCCATTTTGAGTTTATTTTTGTGAATGGTGTGAGAAAGTGGTCTAGTTTCAACCTTCTGCATGTTGCTGTCCAGTTCTCCCAGCACCATTTGTTAAAGAGACTGTCTTTTTTCCATTGGATGTTCTTTCCTGCTTTGTCAAAGATGAGTTGGCCATACGTTTGTGGGTCTAGTTCTGGGGTTTCTATTCTATTCCATTGGTCTATGTGTCTGTTTTTATGCCAATACCATGCTGTCTTGATGATGACAGCTTTGTAGTAGAGGCTAAAGTCTGGGATTGTGATGCCTCCTGCTTTGGTCTTCTTCTTCAAAATTACTTTGGCTATTCGGGGCCTTTTGTGGTTCCATATGAATTTTAGGATTGCTTGTTCTAGTTTCGAGAAGAATGCTGGTGCAATTTTGATTGGGATTGCATTGAATGTGTAGATAGCTTTGGGTAGTATTGACATTTTGACAATATTTATTCTTCCAATCCATGAGCAGGGAATGTCTTTCCATTTCTTTATATCTTCTTCAATTACCTGCATAAGCTTTCTATAGTTTTCAGCATACAGATCTTTTACATCTTTGGTTAGATTTATTCCTAGGTATTTTATGCTTCTTGGTGCAATTGTGAATGGGATCAGTTTCTTCATTTGTCTTTCTGTTGCTTCATTGTTAGTGTATAAGAATGCAACTGATTTCTGCACATTGATTTTGTATCCTGCAACTTTGCTGAATTCATGTATCAGTTCTAGCAGACTTTTGGTGGAGTCTATCGGATTTTCCATGTATAATATCATGTCATCTGCAAAAAGCGAAAGCTTGACTTCATCTTTGCCAATTTTGATGCCTTTGATTTCCTTTTGTTGTCTGATTGCTGATGCAAGAAATGGGCAGAAAACATGAATAGACACTTCTCTAAAGAAGACATCCGGATGGCCAACAGGCACATGAAAAGATGCTCAACGTCGCTCCTTATCAGGGAAATACAAATCAAAACCACACTCAGATACCACCTCACGCCAGTCAGAGTGGCCAAAATGAAGAAATCAGGAGACTATAGATGCTGGAGAGGATGTGGAGAAACAGGAACCCTCTTGCACTGTTGGTGGGAATGCAAATTGGTGCAGCCGCTATGGAAAGCAGTGTGGAGGTTCCTCAGAAAATTAAAAATAGACCTACCCTATGACCCAGCAATAGCACTGCTAGGAATTTATCCAAGGGATACAGGAGTACTGATGCATAGGGGCACCTGTACCCCAATGTTTATAGCGGCACTCTCAACAATAGCCAAATTATGGAAAGAGCCTAAATGTCCATCAACTGATGAATGGATAAAGAAATTGTGGTTTATATACACAATGGAATACTACGTGGCAATGAGAAAAAATGAAATATGGCCCTTTGTAGCAACATGGATGGAACTGGAGAGTGTGATGCTAAGTGAAATAAGCCATACAGAGAAAGACAGATACCATATGGTTTCACTCTTATGTGGATCCTGAGAAACATAACAGAAACCCATGGGGGAGGGGAAGGAAAGAAAAAAAAAAAAAAAAAAAAAA
>NW_026058153.1:0-60695 GCF_023721935.1 Panthera uncia | reverse complement strand
GATTAGATTGGGCGCACCCAGATAATCCAGAATAACTTCCCTATTTCAAGGTCCTTAACTTAATCACATCTTTAAAGCTAACTTCTGCCATAAAAGTTAGCATGCTTACAGGTTCTGGGTATAAGGATGTCTTTGGGAGGATATCTTTGTCTGCCTACAACAAATTTCAAGAAACAGGTTAAGAAATGCAAGTTTAGGGGCGCCTGGGTGGCTCAGTCGGTTGAGCGTCCGACTTCAGCTCAGGTCACGATCTCACGGACCGTGAGTTCGAGCCCCGCGTCAGGCTCTGGGCTGATGGCTCAGAGCCTGGAGCCTGCTTCCAGTTCTGTGTCTCCCTCTCTCTCTGCCCCTCCCCCGTTCATGCTCTGTCTCTCTCTGTCTCAAAAATAAATGTTAAAAAAAAAAATTAAAGGGGCGCCTGGGTGGCTCAGTCGGTTAAGTGTCCGACTTCAGCTCAGGTCACGATCTCGCGGTCTGTGGGTTCGGGCCCCGCATCAGGCTCTGGGCTGATGGCTCAGAGCCTGGAGCCTGCTTCCGATTCTGTGTCTCCCTCTCTCTCTGCCCCTCCCCCGTTCATTCTCTGTCTCTCTCTGTCTCAAAAATAAATAAACGTTAAAAAAAAAAAATTAAAAAAAAAATTAAAAAAAAAAAAGAAATGCAAGTTTAAGGAAGTACTATGGACATAGCATCAAATGCTGCACAGAAGTCAAATACCAGAATTTACTGCTACTTTTACATCTTTCAGAGATGCCACATTAATCCACTGTGTAGCTCTTCCAACTATGAAGATGATTTAGCTAAGTATAGCGCTCAGGATGAAACCAGGGGGTCATTATCATAAGAAGAGATACAAACTAGAAGAAAATTCTCCAAAAGTAGACTCTGCCAAAGTGCTTAAGGATAACTGTAAAAACCAAAGACAATCAAAACCAGAACCACAAAGCAAAACAAAAATGTTAAAAACGAGGTAAAAAACTTAAGCAATGTTTTTCATTCTTCCTGACATTGTAGAATCTGGCCAGTACTGCCACGATGCCTTTAAATACTTGTGGGGAATCTAGCCCAGCTGCTGTTTCAGTCACAGAGCTCCAGACTGGAGAAAGACACACAGCCTTCATAGATGAAATGGGCTATTTCATCTGGGGTTGGTGTCTTCCAACACCAAAAAATGACTCAGAAGGCAAAACTCCTCTACTGAGCAATGTATGCATGAACACGATTTGATGGAAAGAGAAAAAGTGCTCTTTCAAGAACTGACATGATAAATAGGGACAGGTAAATGCTGAGAAATCAAACTCTCAAAATAACCTTCTTCAATTACACGTTGAAAACTGTACAATGTAAAAACAAACCAAAAATCAAACAAACAAAAAAACACTAAAAAGAAAACTGTACAATGTTTTAGCCATTCACTGTTTTCTCACTTTTTTTTTTTTTAAATAAATAAATACTACTGGGAGGAAAACATAGTAGATTCTTTAAGCTTAGGGAAGGTGCATTTCTTTCTTCAAACTAATTCTGCTTAAAGAGAGCATGGAAAACACCCTGAAAAAAGTAGAAAAATACCAAAATGTGGGGAGTAAAGTTCAATTTCAGTAATTTCACAATTTTTCCTAGAATTGTGAAATAGAGGAAAACGATTACTTTTGAACCAAAGAAGCCCAGAAATAAATCTCTGATCTCACATTGTGCTGTGGGATCTTAGTCAATGCATTTGCTACATTTTAATCTCTATTGCTATTATATAAATGGATATAATACTACTGATTTTAAAGTAGCCCTAAGAAATTAGAGAAAAATAATTAAAGTACACATGATGGTTTCTGCTGAACAGTGGGTATTCAAAGACAGCAAGCAGTAATAGCTATAGCAGTATTTACCTCCCAGAGTCTTTATGGTACACTGTGACTTATCCTTAATTTTTGGTGATAAAATATGTTTATTATATGTATGTTATTGCTTATTCACTAAACTCTGAAACAAAATTAAAAGACAAGCTACAGAATGGGAGAAAATATTTGTAAAGCACATACTGTTAAGGAGTGAATATTCAAAACATAAGGAACTCATATAACTCAATGATGAAAAAATCCAATTTCAAAATGGGCAAGGGACCTGAATAGACATCTCTCCAAAGACATACAAATGGCCAACAAGTACATGCAAAGGTGTTCAAATCAGTAGGGGAATGCAAGTTAAAATCACGATTAGCTCTTACCTCATACCTGTTAGAATGGCTATTATCAAAAAGACAGAAAATAACAAATGCTGGTGAAGATGTGGACAAACACAAACCCTTCTGCACTACTGGTGGAAATGTATATTGATACAGCCACTATGAAAAACAGCATGAGGGGTCTTTAAAAAATTAAAAACATAAAATTACTACACTATCCACCAATTTCACTACTGGATATATACCTGAAGGAAATTAAGCAACTGTTTTGAAGAGTTATCTATACTTCTAGGTTCATTGTGTCATTATTTACAATAGCCAAGACATGGAAACAACCTAAGTGTCCATCAATGGATGAATAAAGAAAATGTGGTATGTATGTATATTTGTGTACACACACACACACACACACACACACACACACACGGTGGAATATAATTTAGTCATGAAGAAAGGAAGGAGATCTTGCCGTTTGTGACAAGGTTGGGCCTTGAGGGCATTATGCTAAGTGAAATGAGTTAGACAAAGAAAGACAAATACTGTATGATATCACTTCTACATGGACTCTAAAAATGCTGAACTCATAGAAGCAGAGAGTAGAATGGTGGTTGCCAGAGGTGGGGGCGGGGAATGGAAGTAATGGGTGAAGGCGGTCAAAGGGTACAAGCTTGTATTTATAAAATGAGTAAGTTTTGAGGATTTAATGTATAGTATGGCGATGAAAGTTAAAAATAGAGTATTGTAGGGGCGCCTGGATGGCGCAGTCGGTTAAGCGTCCGACTTCAGCCAGGTCACGATCTCGCGGTCCGTGAGTTCGAGCCCCGCGTCAGGCTCTGGGCTGATGGCTCAGAGCCTGGAGCCTGTTTCCGATTCTGTGTCTCCCTCTCTCTCTGCCCCTCCCCCGTTCATGCGCTGTCTCTCTCTGTCCCAAAAATAAATAAAAAACGTTGAAAAAAAAATTAAAAAAAAAATAGAGTATTGTATATGTAAAAGAGATTTTAAAATCTCTACTAAGAGATTTTAAAAAGTTCTTGCCACACACACACAAAATTGGATTTATTCTATATGAGATGGGTAACCAGGATCAAGGTAGGGATATAGTAAAAAGCCTTTTAGTTTATGAATCTCTTGTATTAATTCACATTATTTTGGGGGGGGGTGCCATATATAAGCAGGCAACATATGAGAACCCTCACTTTAATTCTAACTGTGCATTCTTAGACAAATATTTAAAACACTTTTTAATTTCAAATTAAGATACCACAAGGGGTTAAGTTTTTGAAAGAACTTACATCTTAAGTGCTGATGATATCATTAATTTTCATATAATATAAAAAGATAATTATATTTCATTTTCTTCTGAAGATTTAACTTGGCAGTGGAGATTTCCATGCTGAAATGTGAGATTAAAATAATTAAAACAGCCCATAAAACCTAATGATTTTTAAAAGGTCTATTTTTTAAAGTAAATCATCTAAACTATAATTTTCCTTCAAAAGTCACTGCCATTATAACTAATTTGAATTGTCTGACAACATCTAACAGCGGGGCAAGTCATGTTTCAAAAAAGTAAAAAATAGGAGTAAAACAAAATTACATTCCAGATTCAACTAAAATATGCAGTGTCCATAAATGACTACACATTATAAAATTTGTTGATATATAAATAAATATGCCCTCTATTGCAATCTTCTCCTACCTAAAACATGTGGATCCCAATTTTGGCACAGTTTAGCACATATAAAATGATATCTGATGCCAAAGAAAGGCTGAATGTTTCATAATGAAGTGACAGATTTAAATATAATCTTTGAATGGCACGGTACATAAGAAACAGCTAGACTGGGGATGGAAAGAAATGAACGGCAGTCATCAACAGACCCTAACTTCTGAGAGATCTGGAGAAACATCATTTGCCAGTAGATATTTCCTCATCAGGAAAAGTGACACAAAAAACTACCTGACATTATTTCTGTGAGCTCCTTTTGTGAAGGTATTTTTAAAGATGTTGTTAATGTAGAAATACAAGATGTCATATTATTGCTGATGATTCTTTTACTGGAATGTTCAAGGAAGAAACACTGTATGATTAAAAAAAAGGCAATGCAATCAGACAGTCCTAATGTTAATCTGTGATTTGTCACTTACTAGATGAGAGACCTTGACTAAGTCCTGTAAATGCTTAGAATCTAATTTATCTCATTTTTAAGACGAGCATAATCCTATCTCCTTTATAAGGTTTTGTGAGAAGTTAATGAAATATTTTTACCTGAGTCAGGAAATATAATGCCTTATATAAGGTAGGCACCCCATAAATCTCAGTTTTTAATCCCTCACTCTATCCAATTTATGAAGGTAATGTTTTCTATGTTCTGTGTATTAATACTCTCATCAAAAGACATATCAAAATTAAAATTAAATTTTATTTTATTTATTTTTGAGACAGAGAGGGTGAGGCAGAGAGGGGCAGAGAGAGAGTGGAGAAAGGATCCGAAGCGGGCTGTGCTGTCAGATGCAGGGCTCAGACTCGTGAACTCTGAGATCATGACCTGAGCCAGTTTGGACACTTAACCACGTGAGCCACCCAGGCGCCCTTCAAACTTAAATTTAAAACCAGGGGCGCCTGGGTGCCTCAGTTGGTTAAGCATCCAACTTTAGTCACGTATTGATCTCACAGTTCGTAGGCTCGAGCCCCAAGTAGGGCTCTTTGCTGACAGCTCTGAGCCTGGAGCCTGCTTCAGATTCTGTGTCTCCCTCTCTCTCTGCCCCTCCCCCACTCATGCTCTGTCTCTGTCTCTCTCAAAAATAAATAAACATTAACAAATATATTTTAAAAAGGAAATTAAAAGAAGAGTTAAAAATAACTTACAAGAGGACCGTTAGAGGGAAAACATTCATTGGCTTTGCCATGCTTCTCCTTCACACTATCATCCCTTGTTGGTTTTAATTTTTTTAAAGTGTTTTATTTATTTTTGAGACAGAGACAGAGCATGAGCAGGGAAGGGGCAGAGAGAGAGAGGGAGACACAGAATCTGAAGCAGGCTCCAGGCTCTGAGCAGTCAGCACAGAACCTGACGCGGGCTCGAACTCACGGACCGTGAGATCATGACCTGAGCTGAAGCCGGATGTCCAACCCACCGAGCCACCCAAGCGCCCCCTTTTTTTTTTTTTTTTTTTAATTTTTTTTTTCAACGTTTTTTTTTATTTTTATTTTTATTTTTTTTTTATTTTTGGGACAGAGAGAGACAGAGCATGAACGGGGGAGGGGCAGAGAGAGAGGGAGACACAGAATCGGAAACAGGCTCCAGGCTCCGAGCCATCAGCCCAGAGCCCGACGCGGGGCTCGAACTCACGGACCGCGAGATCGTGACCTGGCTGAAGTCGGACGCTTAACCGACTGCGCCACCCAGGCGCCCCCCAAGCGCCCCCTTTTTAAAAAATAACTGATTCGTAAGAGAGAGATGTCTAGAATATGGCAATAATAATTGGCCATTTTATTTGCAGATTTCAGATTCAGAAGATAGGAGAAGTGCCAGAGGAAATAAATTATTTTTTTTTCCTTTTGGCTTTTTTCCAGAATTTCACCAATATAAAGTACAGGGAGAAAAGAGACGCTATGTTGTTTAATAAAAGTAGTTTTAGGTCTTTTAACTATTTGAGTTACGGGCTGTACATATACACAATTGCCCATGGGATAATATGCCACCTGATAGGAAACCCATTCAAAGTCAGATCAACTCAAACACATATACACACAGCATCTGTGGGCAACTCATTAAATAAAGCTTTCATAATAACACATAGTAAAATCATGTCTTCTAATTTTTTTTTCAACGTTTTTTATTTATTTTTGGGACAGAGAGAGACAGAGCATGAACGGGGGAGGGGCAGAGAGAGAGGGAGACACAGAATCGGAAACAGGCTCCAGGCTCCGAGCCATCAGCCCAGAGCCTGACGCGGGGCTCGAACTCACGGACCGCGAGATCGTGACCTGGCTGAAGTCGGACGCTTAACCGACTGCGCCACCCAGGCGCCCCTAAAATCATGTCTTCTAAATGGCTTTATTGGTTTCTCTCTTGCACTTTGTTAAAGGGGAGGCTATCGAATTATCTATATTTTAATAGCATGAGTGCTACAGATCCCAGTCAAGTCAGGATATGTTTTCTCGACACTAAACATGTTAAAAAAAAAAAAAAAAAAAAAAAAAGCTTAATATAGAACAGTAAATAACACTCTTAAGTTTTTTACAAAATTGTGTATTCATAAGGAAACATGGCCCAGAAATGAGTGTGTAAAAAAAGAACTCCTCCTAACAAACCATTAAATCTCATGAATTAAATGTGATGAAAAACTCAATATTTCATATTAATTACAGGTTAAATTGTGACAGAAATGCCTCCGCAAAACCTGCTCCATCAGTGCACCTGGGTGCCCTAAGAATAGCTTGTCTTCTCTGAAGGTGTGATAAACTAGGTCAGTCGGGAGGGGTAACTTACAGAGACACTTAGGCCACCACCGAGCTACGTGTGCTGTCAGGCACTGACATCTGTGGCTCTCTGTGAAAGCACGAGAAGAGGCAGCACAATTTTCTTACAAAACCGTAAAATGAGAAGTCACTATAACTCTAGGACCATGTCTTATTCTATAAGGACAAAAGCCACGATTCCCCTAACATTTTGAGTACATCTGAAGTTTGAGGTATCCATGTTTGCCTAAAGAAACTGACCAAAAAAATATATGTATGACTAACAAAATACAAGATTCAGTCTGAATCTACTAAACAAAATACGTGGAGAAGAAATTAATACGTTTCTTCTAAAATGCTCTTAGGTATCCATCTTTAATTAGTACATACCTAAGCTTTCCAAGTGCTGTCCTAACAGTGGAAATCATATCCTCAGAGTATTTGGATTTTTTGGCTGTCACTTCAAACAACCTTAAATACGACTGGAAAGAAAATGTCACAAGTACTAACAGCTGATATTTTAAACATCTTACGGTTCTTTAAAGGTCTGATGAAAGGATAAAGACATAATGTAGGAAAGTTTAATTGAGAAGCGGGTGTGCTAAAATGAGAAATGAGAATAGAAAAATGCATAAATAATTAATTTGTTAACACAACAAATACAGTTTACAGTACAGAGTATACGATGAATATTACCTTAGATACACCCCTCTTCATCTAAGGGAGAAGAAAGACAAACAAGAAATCTCAAGAAAGTGTGATGAGTGCTATGATAATGAATCATCATGAGAGCACTTGTCAAAGAAATCTGCATTTGGTAAGGAAAGGCTTCTCAGAAGCAGCGACAACAAGAGTCATATCAAATGGATGAATGGATAGGAGTCAGTCAGGGGAGTTTCCAGTTTAAGGTAAGTCTCCAGGAAGAGCAAACTGCATTTGGCAAGATCCAGCAGTGGTGAGAGAAAATACAGTACTCGACGAACCAGAGTCCAAAAGACTTACCTCATGGTGAAGGTGGGGCTAGATCTTGAAGGACCCATTAGCCAATGCAGGAAATGTTTATGCAGTCCAAATAGTAAGAGGTCACTGGCCAGCTCTAAGCATGGTGAGACACTCGCTCACTTGGGTTTTAGAAGAATCACGCTGGTTATATCTTACAGAATGTAGTGAGGAAGCCCAAATTCATTAATTAAGAAGTTAGTTAGGGATGACTGTTAATTATACTGGAAAGAGAAAGTGGGAAAGGAGAGAATTTTTCATTTTCAATTAGTATTATTAAAGAGGTGGTAATGACAGCACTGGTGACTAAATGTATGGAAAGGTGCAAAAACAGAGAGGGGGAGCCAAAGTTGACACCATTTTACTAGCCTGAACAGCTATGAGAAAGAAAATGTCTTTTGTATAAATCACAAAGAAAAAAAGAGGAACAGCTGGTACGAGAGACAAGATGATGAACTCAGTCGTGGTCATGATTAGATGAACTACTTGTGGGACACTCAAGGGCAGACAGAGTTAGCTATTTAAGGAAGAAGCCATGGACCCAAAAGTCATCGAATACAACTGCCATTTAAATGCCTGGGAATGAACATAATCCTTCAGAGCAAATGTATAATAATAGAATAATGTCTATAAATAATATTAAAGTATGCTAAGGCTTATAGGAATGGAAGGATACAAAAAAATTTCCTAAAAAGACTGAGAAGGAGCAACCCCAGGTAGAAAGAGAACCAAGGTAGTGGGTTGTCCTGACTACCATTAGTGTATTTTAAGGAGCAAGGAGGAAACAATTCTCACCATCTTTAAAAGATCTATATAGGACTGAAATTTCCTGGATATTAATAATAAAAGAGTCATGGGTGATTTTCCTGGGAGGAGATTTTAATACAGTGATAAATGCCAAAGAGATCATGCAGATAGTTACAGCGTATGTTTGAGCTGAGTAAGGAGAAACAAAAAATATATAACATAACATAACATAACATAACATAACATAACATAACATAACAAAACAACATAACAAGAATAACAAGAAAACATAAGATGTAACATGTGAGGCATGTTATAGGTAGGGTTCTCCAGGAAGCAAACATTGAGGAGGAGTTATCAGGATTTTTATTAGGGGGTGTCCTTGGTATGAACACCTCTGCAAAGAATGGAGAAGGGAACCTACGATTTAATAGTGACTACATCTTCAGCTAAATACAGCTCTGGAGCTAAAATAACCCACTACTGGGCTAAAATGGATGGATTCTTATACCCTGTCTCTGATAGAGTTATTTAGTTGTAAGCTGTCTCAGGAAGAGCATCAGTTCTGAAAGGTACTTCTTTCTCTGCAATTGAGGGTTTTTGAAGGGTTTTCAAAAAAAATCTAAACTATAGCTGACCACTAGCTTGGGACTTGTGTGGTGAAGCCTAAGAGTTACAAACTCCAGGGGGATTTATTCATGGCAGTGGGGTACAATACGGTAAGGTTTACCTCCAGGATCTTGACCAGGTCCCCCCTCCCCCCCAGTAAATATCAGAGAAAAACTCCTCTCCTGCTTCTGGCAGGAGGAGGGAAAAGAAAGCATTTTGAGATATGCCAGAGCACTGTTTTGCTGAACAAGGCAAGCCCTCAGGAGGAGCTGGTTAACCAGAGCCTGACCTTTGGGGTGTTTTCAGAGCCTGAGTGACTTGGAGAAAGGGACAGGCCCAACTGCAGTCAGTTCCAGCCTTCCACACGGGAGAAGGGAATATGCAAGTCTAGCCCACTCTGGAGCCATCCTGTCCCACCTCGGGAGGGAGAAAAGAACTAAGAAGCTTGTGAATTTCACAGCCCAGGGCCACAGGCTCGCTGCAAGACTGCCACCGGGCCATACGTCTAGAGAATGCTTCCCCTGCCCCCACGGCTCACCACCGCATTACCAAAGACCTAGTCACAGCAGTTCCTTTTACCTGGTACAACATGTCAGGCTACCCAGAAAACAATGTCACGGCATAGGAAAAGTCAAACACAATTTGAAGAGACAGAGTACGCATTAGAACTCGACATGTCAGAGAGGTTGAAATTCTCAGACTGAGAATTTAATACAGCTACAATAAGTATGCTAGGGCTCTCATAGCTACAGTAGACAGCATGCAGGAACAGTTGAGTGATGGAAGCAGAGACACGGAAATCCTAAGAAAGAATAACAACAACAAGAAGTGCTAGAGACAGAAGACATTGTAACTTAAATGGAGATGCGTCTGAGGGGCTTAATAATAGACTGGAGATGGCTGAGAATGGAATGTCTGCACTAGAAGACATATTATTAGAATTGTCAAAAACCAAAAGCAAAGTGACCAAAGACTAGGTAAAAAACAAAAAAGCAAACAAAACAAACAAACAAACAAAATAAAAGCAGCCAGCACA
Source organism: Panthera uncia (assembly GCF_023721935.1). NCBI lineage: Eukaryota > Metazoa > Chordata > Mammalia > Carnivora > Felidae > Panthera > Panthera uncia. The sequence continues at coordinate 50,663 of NW_026058153.1, read as the reverse complement.
GAACATTCAAGGACTACAGGATAATTAGAAAAGGTTTAACATACTTTTAACGGGAATACCAGAAGAAGAGAGAAAAGAATATATTTGAAATAAAAGACTGAGAGTTTCCCCAAATTAATAAAATCCATAATCAGTTAATCAGATACCATACCACCTATCCAAGAAGCTCAAGCAAGAAAAATGCCATCACAAAAATGCCAAGTAAAACAATAATGAGATACCACTAAACACTTACTAGAATGGCCAAAACTTGGAACGCTAAGGATACCACCAAATGCTGACAAGGATATGAAGCAACAGGAACTTTTATTAATTGCTGTTGAAAGTGAAAAACGGCATAATCACTTCTCACTAAGTGAGAAGTGGTACAACCACTTAGAAGACAGTTTGTTTCTTACAAAACTCAACATACTCTTGCCATATGATCCAGAAATTGTACTCCTTAGCATCACATGATCCAGCAATTGTACTCCTTAGCATTAACCACAGGAATCAAAACTTTTGTCCATGTAAAACCTGCATGCTATATTTATGGCAGCTTTATTCATGACTGCCATAACTTGGAAGCAACCAAAGCTTCTTTCAGTTGGTAAATGGATAAATAAACTGTGGACAATGCGCAATTTTTTTCAGTGCTGAAAAGAAGCATAAGGCATGTGAAGACATGGGAGGACCTTATATGCATATCAATAAATGAAATAAACTGATATGAAAAGCCGACATACTGTAGGATTCCCACTATATGACATTCTGGAAAAGGCAAAGCTACTGCAACAAAAAAGAGATCAGTGATTGCCAGGGATTAGGGGGTGGGAGAGACAAATAAATGGATTACAAAGGATTTTTAGAGCAGTGAAAATACTCTTCTAAATGATACCATAATGATGGATTCATTTCATTACATATCTGTCCAAACCCACAAAATGTTCAACACTTACGGCAAACTGTACTACAAACTATGAACTTAAGATGACTGTAATGTATCAGTGTAGGTTCATGAATTGCAACAAATGTCCCACTCAGAAGATGTTCATAACGGGGGAGGCTATGCATGTTTGAGGCTAAGGGGAAACGGGAAATCTCTGTACCGTCCCCTCAATTCTGGGGTGAACCTTCAACTGCTCTAAAAAGAGTCTTAATTGAAAGAAAGAGACAAGGGAGTACTAAGTGCTGCTCAAGTAGACTACCTGTCTGCCATATAGTCTTCACTGCTATAATTATGTGACATCAGCTGTATTCTTACAAAGAGGATGACTTATTACTTTGCATTCTCGTCCCACACACAGCTATCCAGGAAGCAGGTATGTTTCCCAGATAACTGCAAGTCTCCTCAGAGACTGATTGATCTCACCATGCAGAGCCCAGGGTTTTGGAGATGATTAAGTACAAATTCTCCTAGTGTGTGATTGGGAGTGATGGCAAACAGAGCCACTCTTGTTTCCCTAAGTCCAGTTGCTTCCTAAGTCCTAAGTACTTTTCCTAGGAAAGACAGAACACCATCTGAAATTTAGTGATTTTGAGTACATACTGAATCTTTTGTATGACATGCATCCTCATAAACTATCTCCTCCAAGGCCACGTTTTAGTTGTTCCTTTCACAGGCATTACCAAAACTCTACGAGATGCACAACCTCTGGGCCATGGTCCCATTCCCACATATCTTTCGTTGGAAGACATTTTTTTGGCCTGATAAGATGTTATATGGGAAGCTTTGCCAGTATGTCAAACACTTGGTAAACTTTCAGGTACTGGTACTGTTTAGAGCTTCAGGGCAGGAAAGATAAACCTCTACCCAGAATGTGTATTTACCTCTATGGGAATGAATTTCTGGCTCTTCTGGGGTGAAAGGAATCAATGTAGTCAATTCCCCACAAAATGACTGAATGTCTCACAGATGGATTAAGCCTCGGTCTTTCTTTCTGGTAGGTTGGACATTCAACCTTACATTATCTGAAAGCACATAATGCAAGACACAGGCTTAGTCTCCACCTTTGCTACCATGGTCACTTTATTCATGTGCTTGTAGTGCCTACACAGTGCTGGGGTAGCTGAAATGGAGGCTGACTGATATCGTGGGCTGAATCATAAGTTTATGCAATCGGTTGTTTAGTGCCTCTTCCATAATGGATGTTCTTTGCTGGATATTACTAAGTCTATTCAGATGTGATGCAAAGATGTTCACACCTGTCCATCCCATTCCATTTAGAATCTGCCTTTAGACCCAAATCAGATCTGGTCCCAGATATTCCAATATTATTCCTTCCAGAAGACCTCTGAATAGAAAGCCTGTTCATTAGCAACTACCCAGGAGTCCATGAATATTCTAATTTTATTCCGCTTTTCTGTGTACAGAAAGTGGATGACCAGGTGCTTGGCATGAGGCTCCATGAGGAGGAATTTCCCATCATCCTTGTACTGGCTGCAACTCAGCCACAGTCCAGTTCCTGCTTCTAGCGACACACGGAGATGACAGGGGATAGAAGGGAGTTTCCATCTGGTCTCAGATGCGAGCTGTGGAAGGGGCACTGACCCAAGTTGGGTGGCTAAAACGTGGGTTTAAAAACTACTTGCTCATGCAGCTTGCTAGTGTCTTCTGTTCATGCTTGTGCTTGATCCTGAATGTTATTCTCTCATTTTATGTTATGTTGGCCTCCTTCTATCCTACTTTATAGAATGCAGATCTGACAGAACTCATCCTATGTCAAAGATAAATCAAACCTTAAGTAAAGTGGTGAAAACATTTTATTCTGTAACTACTGAGAGTAGAGGGGGGATGAGCTCCATTCCTATCTGTGCTGAGGTGACTGGGAATGATGAAGGAAGAATAAAGGAATAGGGAGGGGGAAGAGAGACTGGAGAAAAGTTTCAAAGGGTTGGTCAGAATAAATGGGATTAGGCCCGGTGTGTCTCCTCCAGAGCAACTATGGAAGTTAGGATTCTATCTCCCACAGAGACTGGAATACAGAGGCCCTTTCCTTACTGATTACAGTTTAGGTCATTGAGAGAAAGAGTCCTGAGTTGTAAGAGATAACACATCCACCTCAAAGGACAGAGAAAGAGTTCACAATTGCAAACCCTTATTAGTAAAAGCTCTAAGAAAAGGAGGTCAGGGGCCTATTGTTAGGTGTTGCCTAGAACAAACAGTAAATTCTTCCGACATTCCTGATTGCTTTTCCAGGCTGAAACTCAAAGAGGGGAAAGGTTTTTTCAGGTGATGTAGCCTCAGGCTGCTAGGAGTCTTGCTGAAGGCTCTTGGTCCCTATCTTCCACACAGGTTTGAATGGAATGGCTGCACCGAGAGCTTTTTTCTTTTTTTGTCAATTGTTTTTAATGTTTATGTATTTTTGAGACGGCATGCCAGTCGGGAGGAGCACAGAGAGGCACACACACACAATCTGAAACAGGCTCCAGACTCTGACTTGTCAGCACAGAGACCAACGTGGGGCTCAAACTCATGAACCACAAGATCATGACCTGAGCCGAAGTCAGATGCTTAACCGACTGAGCGACCCAGGCGGCCCTATACTAAGAGTTTTTGCAATTTGCACTCGTGATATATACTTTTGGGTATTTGGTGAACTGGTGCCCTGTGGTCAGATACTGTGTCTACAAGGGCGTTGTAGCACCTTCCAGGTGCTATTTTCAAAAGGTGTATAATCTGCCCTTGCAGATGACATAACCTTGCTCCAGACCAATAGGGATGTGTGTTCCCTCTTGTGGCTGGCTTCACAAGCCTCGCTACATCTTTTCCCACTGCTGATTCTTTTATTTACTTATTTTTTTAAATTTTATCATTATTCTTTTTTTTAATATTTGAGACAGAGTGACAGAGCATGAGCAGGGGGCGGGGCAGAGAGAGAGAGAGACAGAGACAGAGACAGAGACAGAGAGACATGGAAACACAGAATTTGAAAGAGACTCCAGGCTCTGAGTTGTCAGCACAGAGCCCGACGCGGGGTTCGAACTCACAAGCTGCAACATCATGACCGCAGCCAAAGTCGGATGCTTAACCAACTAAGCTACCCAGGCACCCCTGATTCTTTTAAGTCTAAAATGTTTACTGGGTCAAATAGCACAAATGTTAGCTTGTATTTCTGCCTAGATCTGCAGGATCTTATGACCCACAGCTAAAGTTGGTAGCCTTTTGTTTCTGGTACGTGGGTCAAAGAGTATTTCTAGGTGTGGGATATACAGCCTCCATGATCTGAAGAAGTGTCCTGGGCATTATATTTCCTTATTTATGTTAAGAAATGCAAAATGCAATACAATTATTTTCCTTTACTTTGGATGGTATGTTCATTTTCCCAACCATTGGACTTCTGAAATATTTGCTGATATGAAAAGCTTCTGAAATTTCTTAAGGTTTCTCTTTCACCCTCAGGAGTGTATGTTCTTAGCAATTCATCTAACATGATAGATTCTTCTTGATCATCTGGTCCAATTTGCATGATATCTCTGCTATGGTGCATTAATGTGATGTTGGGCAGGATGTCCAGATGGTCCATATCTCTTTGGACTGCATTATGACAGAGAACCGGAGAATTAAGATAGCCCCAGCCAAGAACTATAAATGTGTATGCTTATTCATGCTCGGTGAGTGTGAACTGTTTCTGGTTTTCTTTCCTGGGAAAAGTATAAAATAACACATTTTCCAGAGCTATAATCATTTACCATGTCCCTGAGTCTGAGGTAATCAGCTCAGGCAAAGATACCACATCTGACACAGCAGATGCAGTGCTCTACCATCATTCTTCCAGACTATGCTATTTCTACAGGGTCCATGCAGTTAATTACATGTAGGTATGATGGGGACCACAATCCTTGCAAACTTCAGGAACCTTAAATATGACACTAGTCTGCTCCCCTTCCCAGAATGGAATATTTTTCTTGACTTCATACCTTGTGTGGTGAAGGGGCATAGTTTCGGAGGCTTCACCTTGGTCAACGTCACTATGATATAACTTACCCTGAAGGCCAAGGGCCCACATTTGGGGCACTGAACCAACTACTACGTTGTCAATTCCAATTATACATCTAAGGACCAAAAAGATGGTAAAAGTGGGAGGAATCAGAGAAACTGAGAGAGGAGGCAGTTCAGGAAGAGAAGAAAGGAAGGGAGAATATCTAGAGTGGACGACGATGGTATAAAAGGCAGTGTTTCCTTTGTAACAGGAGATCCATGTGTATAGCAATCACACTTTTCTAAGTCCAGGGAGACTCCCAAGTGATGACACATTTGCTCTAAGAAGAGGAGGCAGAATTGTCATCAAAGGGGTCAAATGCAGAGTTTTGAGAAGAGTGGAGAATGTTTTAGAACAGAACCAGTGGAGGCTAGGGAAATAAAAGTAGCAGAAACAACATCAAGGGCTCAGGTGAAGCTGGCAAACATAAATTCACACAGGTACCAATTATCTGGCTGTGTAATTATATCCAACAGTGCTCACATCTGGGGTTAAGCAATGAGAATTCTGGGGAGATTGAGAGTACACTGAAGTAAAGGAACTAAGGATTCTACAAAGAGAAGAATTAATTCGCTTAATGGTGAATAAGTATTTGTAATAATTATTGAAATTACTGAAATTTCAATGGTTAGATTTGCTTTATAGATTTCTAAGAAAATTCTCAGATCTAAGGTATAAAACCTTCATTACTCTAGGACTAATTCTGGTTTATGTAAACTCAAGGTAAAATAGGTATAGCGTTAGTACTGAAGGGAGGCGGACGTCCTGTCTTTATTCACATGTACTGCTAACAACCTGATCACTGTTTGTCCCTGCCTGCAGCAATGAAAATATTGAGAGAAAATCAATGAACACTTAAGTGAGTATATTCAACCTGTGGAGTTATATATTACAATTTATCCTATAGATTGAAGAGTTAAACTTTTCTGTTCATCTTTTATGAGGAAATCATAGTCTCGTAATTATCGAATATAGTATAAATAAAAACTATTATAGTAGGCACATAGTTACATCAGTGGTTGACTTTTTATTTTTCTTTTTGGCTACTTTCAGATTTAGTAATAGAGATCAAACAGTCAATTCAAAGACCTCTTGATTTTACAACTTGAAAAATTTGCCTTTTCAAAGTATATTTCTCTCCCCTTTTACATAACAAAAACCATATATGTATATATACATATATGTATATATATATGTATATACACACACACACACACACACACACACACACATATATATATATATATATATATATATATATATATATATATAGTGTTATCAAGGAAAGTACATTTCAGGATAGAGTTTTGCTTAAATTAAGATGATATCAAATTTATGTTGAAAAAGTAAATACACTAAGTGGTTGACATCACTAAATACAGACAACTCTGTTGATTATTTTATTGATCTATAAATTACAATATTTAGAAATAAGTTTGAAATTCATAATATGTGTCTTATGAGTATATAACTAAAATTAAAATGAAAACACTGTTGCAATTATTTTCATTAATTTCAAACAATTCTGTGGAATAAAAATTAAATTTGAAATAATAGTAAGCCATGAGATATAAAACAAATCTGTTGCTGATGTGCTTATCAATTATTTGCAAAAAAAACATTAGGAATCATATAATTATTGGAAGAGATGAATTACTATGAATATTTTAAACACATATGAAAATGTAGACCTGATTTGTTCATTTTTAATTTTATCATATTTTGCTTGCTTGTTTTTAACTTTCTTTTTTATCACACACACACACACGCGCGTGCACACACACACACACACACACACACAAACTGCCCCGTTACTTATAGTTCCATTGTCTCTAGCAGAAGGAATACTTCTGTCATCAACTAAAAATGATATAATACAAACCACTTATTCTGCAAAGCAATCATTACCAGGTTGAAAATTATATCCCTAGTGCCAGTTGTGTATTCAGGGCATTTGAATAGTATAATAATTCTGTACAGAAAAAAAAACAGTTTTATTTTAAACAATATCAATTACACTGTTGAATAAAGGAAATAAGACTGGCATTTTGAAATTACTAAGTTGCCTTCTAACAGCCGCAACTGGTGATTTCAGTAACACGAGCATATACTTTCACCTTTTTCCCCTGACTGGATTATAAATTCAATGAAAGCAGGATGGGTCTGCTTATGCCTCCTAATACATCAAACATGTGCCGTAATACCCATGACATGTAGTTGGGGCCTAATAAATACTTTTCGAATGAAATAATAAATGGACAGAAGGTTACACTACTGGGAGTAATAAAAAGAAAGCACATTCTAAGCAACACTTGCAGGGGGAAGTTTTGCTTAGAAGTAGAAGGCTTGAGACATGTACTGAGATGATAAAGAGACTATCTTGACAAGAAGCTAATGGATTCTATTAAAGGAAAAATGGACAATTAACTTCATTCATTCATACAGCTGTGGAAGACTTTGAGGTTTAGAGAAATTAAACATTTTGCCCAAGGTCAAGCAATGACTAAGTGGCAAAATAAGGAATGTCAGAGCTGTCAGACAAAATATTCTGAGTTCTTAACTAAATGGGCCAGTAGAGAGATCACTGAGATGCTAATCAGGAAATCTGGTAGCTCTGCCTAATTCTGTCACTAATTATCTATGGCTTCAGGCAAGTGAGTCATTACCTCTTTGCCTCCATTTCTTCATCTCTCACATGGAGTTAAAAGAGGACATCCTACAGCCTTCCTAGGATTGATGGAAACCCAAGAGTCACAAAAAAGTTAGAAGGACTGTATTACACATGTTGATATCACCATTATTACTGTTAGTCTCAGTGGTGAAATTGTTCTCTAAATATAGATAACTGGGATCTTCATTACCTTGAGGGTATCCTGACTCCTTCAGACCTACTTAATTCCAACTGAAGAACAAATAAAGGCAGATCTATTTTAATATTAAAATTTTAAATGGTCACAAGTCAACTTGCCAGATTTGCAGTCTAGGTGACACTCCTTGCCAGCCAGTGGCCTGTCCCTATATGTGACCACTGAGGTACAGGCTTCAAGCCTGGATCACCAATCCTACCTTCCTCCATCTTTACTGTGGAGTAAATTAGCATTGCTTCTTTTAAGCTACACTACTTCATTCCATCTAGAAGCCTCCGATGCAGTTACAATTTCAAACGGAAGGGTCAGAGTATAACCTATTTTCTTCCCAAGGGATTCCTTGTTCTGTACGTGGGTTTATCCATCCATCCATCTGCCAAGGAAAGACTCCAGCATTCGAAGCAAAGTAAAGAACCACATTCACATTTACCCACGTCAATAACTGCCTACCGGTTACTCAAGATAACTAGTTGTTAGTTAACTAGAACATACAGAAGGGAATTCCAAAGGGATTTTCTGTTACGTCCACTCAGAGAAGTTGCCGACAAATTGAAATATAATAGATTTAGGCACTGTGATAACAGAAATAGTTTGTGACTTGAATTGTCTTTTTTTGCCCAGTACCCATCCCTCTTTTTGGATGTAACAACATCTCAATTTTGCTATGAACAAAAACATTTGTGTATCATTTAGGCTTGTGTGCAGGAAAATGAAACCTCTGGAGATATTTTAAGCAGAAGTATGTTTCATACAGGAAAATAAGTGCCGGTAAAATCAATGGAAAGTCTGGAGGAACTGGAGTCAGCAGGGCTCTACCAATACAACTGGGTCCAACCATACACACCACAGTTATGCTCCAGGGATCAGAATGTCACATCAACAACAACTCCTGTCAAACAAAGCCGTAGACTAAACAATGAGTGCTCAAGAAAACCACTATAGTTGCCTTGTTGCTTTTTGAGGTCCAAGACTTCCTCGTCCTCTTCTTCAGAAAACAGGACAAAACAACAATAAAAACAAGCCAAAACAAAACAACAGAGCAGAAAAAAGGTCTTCCACTTCACATTCCTCCTACAAATTTCACTCTAGTGCCTACAAATGGCAGAATCTTATTTGCATTTCAAAATATAGCTATAAGGGAATATAGTGATAGTTTTTCAGCTTTTCTGCCACTTCTTCGCGCAAAAGTTCAGCTAAGAATATGGAAAAAATAGAAACTTCCCTTCAAACTTATCTTTTGTATCCTCTAGGAACTCTCCTTTTGGCAATTCAACATCTATGCACACAGAATTCATCTACCCTTTTAAATGATCAAATAAGAACAACAGAATATTCTCCTACCTTACCCAACTTTGTGCCAGAATGTTGTGCTTCAAGAGCATCCATTACTGTATCCATCTTTGAGCAGTGTTTCTTCTTTTCTCTTCTAGTCACAATCTCAGGTCAATTTTCTTCAGTCCAAAGAATAAATTATAAGGACAATCATCACCTACAATGATCACTTTATACATCCTGTATAAAGAAGGAAGAAAACAAAAATACACACATCAGAGAACTACAAAGAAAATATAGGTGGCTACCTCCTTTTGTTTGTTTTAACTAGGCACTAGACCATGGTTAACACAGATTTGTTTCTCCATTACCTATCTTGTTTCACTCTCCTCTTAGTACCTGAATTTTTTGGTAATCTGAAACCAACAGGTGACCCAAACCTCCATTCCTGATGACCCCAAACCATTGTTAAACTTTCCTATACAGGATTTCATGTTGGTCTATTTCACTTCTCTCTGTATCCATGTTATAGAAGTAACTCCATTCCTTTTGTTAATAAAGGTCAGTAACTATAAAGTAGCTAAAGTTTGGAGAGTTACTTCAGAGGAATGAGGAGTAAAAACATAGCTAAGTGTAATTTTAAACTTCCAGTTCAATTGAAAAGTTGTATCTAACGGTACCATTTATTCTTTGGATACTAAGAACTCCAAACTAGCAAAATCCAAAATTGTAGAGGATGGCAGACAGTAATGTTGTAAGGGTATAATTAGCTAAACTAGAGATATGTGTCCTTCACACCTCCAAACCTTGGCTAGGAGTAAAATGGAGCTATGGGAGACACAGATATATACACTGGTTCAGAGTATATTCTGCCTCCTGGGGAACAGGACTCAAAGACTGCAAGGTGATATCTTCCAATAGGTGCCATAAATGCACCTTTAATAGTCCTTTCCATTATTCTAAGAGGCCAATTATTTGGGGGTGAAGAGTTGTAATGAAACTGTAGTTAGCCACTGCCTCAGGTCTTTTAATATAGCATGACACCCATGCGCATAAACAATATCACGTAGGATATTATAGAAGTATATATGGAATTTTATTAGTCATAAGGTTTCATTTCTGGTAAAAGCATGTTAGAGGAAGCAAATCTACACCCAGAATAAGTGACTATTTTAGTGAGAACAAATCACTGTGCCCTACATAATTAAAAAAATTTAACGTCATCACACTGGCATTAGATCATTGGTGAATACCCTTAGAAAAATGGTGTTGCACTGGGGATAAGCTTCAGCTCTACGGCTAGCAAATTAGGTACAACATTAAAATAAATTAGATATATCTTGCATTGGAAAGCCCAAATTTTGCATAATATCTAATCTTCATCCCTGTCACGTAGCTACTTACTTCATGAACCTATTGACCAGGCCGGGGGTGACCAAAAGAGAAAGCCTAATGCTCACAAAACGGGTTATTTTTATCCAATTGATTATGGACTTCCCTATACCACTATTTGATTAGAATTCACGTGTAACATAAATAATTCTCAGAGTCTGGTCCATTTGAGAAATCAATTCACACATAGCTTGCCCATGACACCTGTTATCATACTTCTACATCTTATCCTTACAAATTTCTGATCATTCAGTCAAATAGTCACTACCAATTAATCAACATACTTCCATCTCTCTGAAGGTTCTTGTTTCCAGGTAAGGTGAACCAGGATGTTCTGTCCATTGGGAATATTTTTCTTCCAGACAGAACCTATCCTATATGGAATGGTAATGTTAGCCATTAGATTTCCAGTGGTACCTGTATATTGTTTGCAACTACTTATAAATCAGGTTTGCCTGATTTATTCTATTTTACATGAGAACTCCCTATGAGGTTACTGGAGAGGATTTAAGGTGTTTTGTTTTGTTTGAGAGAGAGTGCACAAACGGGAGAGAGGCAGATGGAGGAAGAGGGAGAAGGAGAGGGGGATGGAGGGAGAGGGAGGGAGGGAAGGAGGGAGAGAGGTAGAGGGAGGGAGAGAGGGAGAGGGAGAGAGAGAGGGGGAGGGAGGGAGGGAGAGGGGGAGAGGGGGCGAGAGGGGGAGGGAGGGAAGGAGGGAGGGAGGGAGAGAGGGGGAGAGAGGAAGAGAGAGGGAGGGAGGGAGGGAGGGAACGGGAGAGGGAGAGAATATGAATCCCAAACAGGCTCCATGGTCAGCATGGAGCCCGATGAGGGACTTGATCCCACAACTTGGAGATCAGGACCCTAGGCAAAATCAAGAGTCTGCTACTCAACTGGCTGAGACACCCACCCTGAGCCCACCCTGTGGGCTTAAGGGGTTTAAAGAGACAAGTGAGTACCTCAGGAGTGGGTGCACTGGGAGTGTAAGCCAGGTACCTATGTAATGCACTAATTCCTTCAGAAGTATCACAAACTGAATCTCATATACACCACGTCTGCTTCATATGCAGTGCTTCAGAGCACAACAGTTTTACGGCTTTGTGTACCAACTGTCACCTATAAAATGATGGGCAAAGTCACTTTGCATCCTACTCTCCAATATTTAATTTCTCCCAGGGTCTGGTGTGAAGGAAACAACTGTTTCTCATGAAGAAAATAGCTATTTGTCAAAAAGGACATGGCACTGCTCCAAATTTCCAGGGATCACATTCTGATTATCTTTAAAAAGCTTAACACATTTGCAGGGCAAATTCTATTGCTCTTGCATCTGTCGGGGGTCAGTAGCATGGGTACAAACTGAAAATGCTGAAGAATGTCCTCTCGCAGACTCGGACTAAAATGCTGGGAGAGATGCTTCATTTGGTAATGGAATTAAAGAGAACAATCACACGCAGGATAGTTTGATTCTAAAATCCAGAGTTTTCACTACTGGAATTAGGCTTTGTCATTGTCTTACTGAAGACTCACTCCTTTCTTGGTGGTAGACTATCGAAGGTATTATCATTTTGATTTTCAATTTGGTGGCAAAATCATACAGACCACTTAACTCTAAAATTTCACCAATATTGTAATACCCTGCATTTTATCTCCTACCTTCTAGAATAGATTTCTCTAAGCATGCATCTAAGATTCATCGTGTTTTCTTGCTTGTGACATTTAATTTCTGGTTGTGAAATCCATCGGGATGATGGGATCTATGAAGTTACCCAATATGACATCATGACCCCAGAAGATAAAATTATTTCAAGAGCTGTAGTTGATATAGTCCAGAATAAGACACTGAAAAGATACTAAACATGTCCTGTCCTCCTGCAAGGAGAAGCTGTTTTTATTATTCATTCATTCATTCATTCTCTCTCTCTCTCTCTGATACAGACAAAAATAAAAGCTTTTTATTCCTCTCCAAAATAGCTGTTTCATATCAAGTGCAAGAATCTATGTTAATTTGGTCCAGTATTTGGAAATTCAATTGCATTTACAGGTTTTAAAGTATTTTTTCAAGGGACCACCTGGGTGGCCCAGTCAGTGAAGCATCTGACTCCTGATTTTGGCTCAGGTCATGATCTCACAATTCGTGAGATCCAGCCCTGTGTTGGGCTCCATGGTGACAGCATGGATTCTCACTCTGCATCTCCCCATGCTCTGTCTCTATATCTCTCTCAAAATAAATACACTTAAAAAAAATAAAGTATTTTACCAATATTTCCTTGAGGTACCATCATCTACTAAGTCCTAAATGATTTTTGCATAGGCAATCGTGTTTGAAAATGGTAATGAAATAGAAAATAGCACTCCTGCTTCATTTTATTATTGAGGATTTCTTCTATGACTCTTTCAGGGATCCAATGTTGTTTATGGTTTATTATTTTGGTAAGAGTTTCATTTATAGAATTTTACTCGTGATGCTTGATACTATAACAGACCTCACTCCAAAGATCAGAGAGCAAATGTGGTATTCTTACTACAAACTCAGGCATACAGAATTAGTTCAGAACATTATTTATCACCTATAATTTTGTATTCTCACCAGTGAACCACGTTTTGGGTCCCACAGCTAATATTATCCCATACACTATGTCCAGTAATCTCAGATATTTGTTTTTTTTTTTTTCACTAGAATATAGTTAATTTGCCAAATTGGTATGGATCCATGTATTGAAAGTCAAGAGGAAAATTCATAGTAATTTTGCTTGTGGCAGGATCTAAGCATCTCATTTTTTTTTTTGCAGCTCTTCCTTTTTTGAAATGTTCTGATTCTGTAAATTTTCAAAGTTGAGAAATGAGTAAAGAAGTAGCTCTCTATCACTCTATCAAAGTGACTGAAGACAGATTTCTTCAGAACTGGAAGAAATTTACTTCTATTTTACAAATATTACAGGCTTTGGAGGGTGCCCATCAAGCAATCACTGCCCAAGACTTCTCTGAATCAAAGTATAGTGGTTAGACTTCTGGCCCAAATTGTCTTAGGTAGTTAAGCCCCAACATTTGACTATTACTATACTTTGGGATCTCATATATACATAAATATAAATATATATAAGTTACATACATAATATAAAACAAATAAATTTTATATATATATTTCTATTCATTGGTCTAAAAGATACTTTTTAATAAAATAACATTAATGTATTTGATGTTTATAGTATATGCATAAATGAAATGAATGACAATTATTCAAAAGGAACTAGAGTAAAAATTGGGGTTACTCTGTTATAAGGCACCTGGATTGAACACTGCATATCAATCAAAAAAGTAACTGAAAATTATAAGGTATCTAAAAAATTTTAAGAATTACAATTAATATGCTGAGTTAAAATGGAATCATATAAAGTGTTTGATTAAATGAAGTCAGCAAAGAAGTCCAATAGAGAACAGTTATAAATATGATATGTATTCATCCCACTACATAAATAATCATTTTAAATGTCAGTGGTCTAAATATGTCAAGGAAAATACAGAGGTCATCACAGTGAATAAAAATACTAAGGCCCAAATAGATATCATCTACAATGAACCCACTTTAAATATTCACTATTGGAAAACACCAAAGGGATGGAGAATGCATATTATGTTAATATTAATTTAAAAATTGCAGTAGCTTTATTAATTTCTGGCACTAATTCCCATGCTAACAAGTCCAAGGCTAACATTTCTGATATTTCTGATAGTATACTGGAATTGAATAACTAAATAAATGGATGGTGGACAACATGAACCGGTTTTTTCACTATTGGAGGGGTAAGAGTTTACTGATAAACAACTGGAAGAGACTAGAATTGGACCTATCTAGTTATGGATTAGAATTGGAAAATTCGTATGAACTAATGTTTAGCTTAATACAGATACAGATGATTATATATAGAAATATTTATAGATATAAGCATATGCAAGTTAGTACACATAATTATTTTACCTCTCAGCTGAGATGATTAAGAAATATCAATGCTTACTGCAGTAGCAAGGAGCACAGCTGGTAATCAGATATTAGTTTCCAAAACCATTCTCCAATAGAAGGAACCAGTGCTCCTTAGAGAAATGACTGATTCTAGGATTTAGAAGAAAATATATAAATGAGACTGGAGCATTTATAGTGCCACAAAGTAAGGAAGTGCTGAAAACAAAATCCTAAAACCCCACGTTAATGGGGTATGTCAAATACCACAGTAGCCAAAGGAAAGAGCTCCCAAAGGTCAAGACTGGAACAGTTTGAATCAATAAAATATACAGTTTTGGATTATAACTCAAAGTATAAAATAAAATCCATGAGCCCACAGTGATATAAACAATTGGATAAATAATTAGTTGAGGAAGAAGAGGCACAGCTCTCGTGCAGAAGGGCTCCGAATAATTTATGTAGATACATAAACTTCTCAGTGCAATGGAGCGTAACTTCCTACTCTCTTACTGTGGGATGTACATAGTGGCTTCTTTCCAAAGAGTACAGTACAGGAGGGTATAGGGAGTAACTGTACCATGGAAAAACTTAACAAATGCTATCTCAGTCAGACCATCAAGGTCAACTTCAGCAGTGGTAAGTCATGTTGATAATATGTACCCTTGATATAATGAGATGAAAATGGGACTTGATATCTTTGATCTTTTTCCAAAAACATATTACCACAGTGTAATTAATCATGAAAAATCAGACAAATCTCAAATGAGGGATATTTTACCAAATACCTGACTAGTACTCCTCAAAAAAAGGTTAAAAGTCATCAAAAACAAGGAATGTCTGAAAAACTTTAATAGTGCAAGCAAGGCTATGGAGATATGAAGCCTAAATGTCATGTGGTATCCTGGATGGAAGCCTAGAACACCAACACCACTACCACCAACAGAAAGATAAAAACTAAGGGCATCTGAAAGAATGGACTTTAGTTAATAATAATGCATCAATATTAGTATCTTGTAACACAGGTACTTTACTCATTTAAGATGCTAATAATGGGGCAACTGGATGGGGTATTCTATATTCTCTTCCCAATATTTCTGTCATTTTCAAACTATTTGTGAAAATAAGATTTATTTTAAAGGCAAATAAAAAGTATTGGAAATTTTGGACACAGTGAACTCAAGTGATAAATATGTCGGCTAGCTCTAGTATAATCTCATAGATCCAAATCATGTGGCAGAACCTGGTACCATTTAACTGCTTCTTGACACCTAATAATACTGTCTTGAGAACAGGCACTGAAACATTAAGTTCTACCAAAACTGCTCTTGCTATTTATGTGTTCCTGCTCTCGAATCCCAGAAGTGAAGGTGGGGTATGGGGGGAGTGGGAAGCAGCAGGGAGATCATCTGAACTGTCTTCCTTCTTTCTCTCTTCCCTCAGATGTGTATAACTGGCAAAATATCATTTGCTTCCAAACAGTAAGTAAGAGAGTTTAGGAAACACAGGATTTAGACTTATAGCCTCTGCGGAAAGAGGACACATTTAGAAGAAAGTTGACGTGGATGCTGAGTACATCCAAACCCAACCACCTTCCTTATTCATAGTCTGTGATGATTTGTGTGGGGTTTAGTACTTTCTTCTGTCTTTAGAGGTATGTGTACAAGATCTGTCTACTCAAGATAGCCTGTTCCTCTAAAGAAAATAATGAGCATGTTACCATGGGAGACAACCTTAGGATTTGATGGGGAATGACTAGAACACGGAGACAACTCAAAAAAAATCAGTCACAAGACAGAGAGTCATGTCATTGCTGAACTCTTGGTACCATTTTGCCTAAAGGTATCCTTTGCCTTTGTCTTTTTATCTAAGTAAACCAGTGCATTCTTCTTTTTAAATCTGTTTGAATGGCAGTTTCACTAATTCACAACTAAAATGTTATCAATAGAGACATGGACCCCTTAAAGAATTTTGTTGCAAATCGGAGGACCTAAAATGTGGAGCTGAAAGACTAAAGTTTGAAAAAGAGGCAGGGTGAACCACCTGATCCTTGGCTGGGAAGTTTGTGATTCTTATTTAGTAGCAAAACAACAGCTCAATTTTGGTTTCATCTTGAGATCAGATCAAGTATTTAAGTGGGTTGGATATTTAGGAGAATTTATAGGAATATCTGAAGATATTCAAGAATGTTCTATCTTGTAGCCTACAGTAATGCCTTAGAAGAAAGTACGCTCTGAAAAGCTGGCTCATCTTAAACTTAGGGCAAAGAAATAGATTTTTTGAAGGGGTGATTTCTGTACACAACTGGTCCAGTTGAGAATAAAGTCTATAAAGAAAGCAATAATTTTGGGGCTTAATGGGGATACCCTTAATAATGGTGAAATAGTGAAATAATAATGAGAAAGATAGCATTGCTTGGTACCCTGGAGGAACCATCACTGATATTAACATAAACACAAGGTTTTTTGTTTTGTTTCTTTTTGTTTTGTTTTTGCTTAAGCTAGCTTAAGTAGGAGTTTCCATTTCTTCAGGTGAAATAGTGCAGAATGATACATTTATATATCAACTGGCTATAAACATTTTTAAAGGGCAGTGCTACCCAATTAACATCTCAATTTTTATTAAACAATCTGATGCTTCTAGAACTTGTGGACACATGTGGACATGTGTGGACAGACACTAGCATAACTTTGGCATCTCTAGTAGTCGTGTCATGGGATAGGCAGTATTTCTTCCATCTATATATTCAACAGAGTAGTGTTGACCTAATACACTAATTCTTAATTGGGAGTAGATTTCATTCTACAGACAATTTATTCTCATATGTGATTATGAGTAAGAAAAATATATAAAATATATTTAAGCAATTTGGACACCATTACATAACTGTGGTAGCTAATTATTTCCTGATTAAATATCATTGTTAGCACAGCTCAGTATACAATTACTGGTGGAGTCTAAGTAAAAATTTTTTGTGCTTGCACAACAAAACTTTGACCTCACTGTTAGGGCTTCAGTAGGTGTCGTGGAACAACAATCTGAAGTGCTTACATTAAATGATCAAGAAAATGACTGAAATGTAGAAAAACAAAGCCCAATTTCATTTTGGACTAGAATTAATTTCTAATACCAAATAGAAGGGCACCTGGGTGGCTCAGTCGGTTAAGCATGTGATTTCGGCTCAGGTCATGATCTCACGGATGAACCACAGGTTTGAGCCCCATGTCAGGCTCTGTGCTGACAGCTCAGAGCCTGGAGCCTGCTTCAGATTCTGTGTCTTCCTCTCTCCCTCTGCTCCTCTCCCACTTGCACACTCTCTCTCTTTCTCTCTCAAAAATAAATAAACACTTAATGAATTAAAAAATAAAAGCAAGTAGAATATAGAAATAATTTGCTAATAAATACAATGTCATACTTTAAATGTGAACTAATTCTTTAGCTTAGAAATAATCCTGTGTATAACTACATTAGTAAAATGTGAAAGGGTAGGATTCTTTCCAGGTATTTGAAAGCTGCTGAAAACATTAGTTATAGGTAAATAAAAATGATAATTATTAGTAGTTAATAGTCTAGTTGGGATAAGGGAATCATGTTTTACATTATTTTTGATGGAATATAATTATCATAAAACAACTATTTGTTAGAGAAAAATAGAAAAAATATAGAGAAACTTTACCCAAAATAATACTTAGCCATTGGTTTTATTGGATTCCTCACCATCCCACTTAAATAACCTAAAATGTATGTACATTTATGGTAAATCTATTTTTTTAAATGTTTGTGTGTGTGTGTGTGTGTGTGTGTGTGTGAGAGAGAGAGAGAGAGAGAGAGAGAGAGAGAGAGAGAGAGAATATGAGTGGGGGAGGGGCAGAGGAGAAAAGGAGAGAGAATCCCAAGCAGGCTATGGGCTGGCAGGGTCAGCACTGGGTTTTCCTTATGTTCACTTGCATTCCATCCTTAAAACTGATATCTTTCTTTGTGGCTTTGCACTCGAAGCCGAATGCATTATTTTAGGCACAAGCTATAATAATTCTTCCTCCTATTATCCATAAAGAAAGGGATTTTTGCTGTCTCAGTGTAACACCTAAAGTGCTGATGATGACAGCAAGATTCTACAGATGAGGAAACAGATGACCTACTTGAGGTAACCTCTGCAATTAGGAAATCTGCTGAGATCAATTAAGGCCTGATTATAAATGGAAGGAGATACTCTTGTATCTCCCTCCTTCTCCTGCCCAGAGCTGAACTTCAGAGAGATTACTTTAGGTGGGAACCAATGACCTGTAAAAATGTACTTGAAGCTAAAACTGCCTTTACTGGTCATGATAGTCTTCAAAGCAATAACCTCTGTGATTTAGCCCCCCATTGAGAATCATACTGGCTCACATACCTGAGACATCGCTAGGAAAATGACTCAATAAAGTTAAAAATTAAACTAATAACTTCACTCAAGAAAGAAAGAAAAGTATTCAGGGCACATGTAGAAAAAGGGTTGACATAATGGTGTTTTAACTTTACTAATGTGCAAGAAATGGGCTGGATAATTCTAAACTGATGTAATGATTTCTCATAGGTACAGAATCACTCTCCCCCTCTTTTGTCCTTTTATGTAAGAAAATAAGATGTGTTAACAACAGTCTAACTGCTAACATTTAAAAATAATTGGTGAGTGTATGGTCATCTTAGAGCATAACTCCGTAGCTGCTGAACAATGAGTGCCATAACCATAAGTGAATTATTTACACACGGGGACTATCTTAAGTCCTAGAAGCAGTTAAATCATGATTAGAGAAAGCTTTGCTTCACAAAGCCAACCGTTAATCATTCTATCGTATATTAAAAGTTAATTAATTTTAGACCATTTTAGGTTTTGTTTTCTTGGTCCTTGTTGTTTTGTTTTGTTGGCCTGACAAAGAAGTTCAACTAGGATCCTCAATATCTTTCCTCAAAAAGAAATGTTCTGCTTCTGGTTTGCCACTCTTAACTATAAAAATCAAACCGAGGGTTTCCAGAGGGGAAATGGATGGGGGGATGGGTTCAATACCAAATGGATATTAAGGAGGGCACTTGTGATGAGCACTGGGTACTGTATATGAGTGATGAATCACTGAACTCTATAACTGCCACTAATATGGCAGTGTATGTTAAATGGAACTTAAATAAAAACTTGAAAAATTTTCTGGTTTACCTTGTAGTTTCAGAATCAGAGTATTTCTTCATATATGTATTGTCTGGGACTGCTTAAACACTGCCAGTTTGTAATATTTACCTTACAATGTTTGAAAAAGATACTCATTTCCTATAATGCCAAAATGTAATATATTTTTTGTACACATAGTAACTGACAGAAATTTACATGATTTCAGAAACAGGAGAGTGGAAAATGACCTTCTGCTCCATGAAAAATTAAGACAGACCCTTTCCAGGAACTATGCTTTGTAAACTCACTTCATTCTGAGTATATTTAAGAAGGATCATACCTTTCTATCTTTGAAGCACGGTGGTAATAATTCAATGAATAGATTACTGCATCAGAATATGCCAGTGTATCAGCATGCAATGTTTGGCAAGTAAATTAATCCCCAAATGAAAAATTCACTCACTTTAAAACTTTGCTTGGAATGACTTAAATTCCACTCTGCTGTTTACACATGTAACTTCCAGTGTGTCTAAATAATACTTTATTTTTTTTTAATAAGAAAACAGCCATTTTTTTTCTATAACAACTATATAATCCTTATGAATTCAGCTTGTCATCTGAGCATAATTATCAGGCTAGCAAGAAAGGTAGACATAGTGCAATGTAATATATCAACTGAATGTGAGCAAACGACCCTCCAGGTATAAACCAAAATGGACTCTGGTGACTTCTGGGAGTTAATTCAACATCTTTATCCCTTATCATGGCTCAAATACTTGATAAGTACACTGGAATTCTTTTAAATGTGCATGAGCACATCTTAGTGAGACTATGTATACACTCCATCTCTCCCACCCTTATTCACAGTATTTACTAGTATAAATACCATTAGCTGCCACAAATCATTTTTTAACACACTACATTTTAAAATAAACCTCAACTTTACATGTGTGGTTTTTTACCTGTGGTATTCATATATCATAATTAGATATACATGCCAGAGTTTGAAGTAGGGGAAAAACAGAACAAAAATATTAACTCTATTTATTTTATACTCATTTTCTGAGAAGGCTTTCTTAAATGAAATGTTTCTGTTTTCCCTGACTTTGTGGTAATTATCCCCAGTCTATGCAGACAGACATTAACTCTTTAACATATTTGCAATTATCAATTGCTTTAATCATGATGAATATTTTAAAAAATAAATGCTGTGCTCAAGCACAATTCATGTATTAAATAATTTTGCTGATTAAGTTCTGTGCTTTGAATATTAGTTTTTACTGTATTTATATATCTGTATTACACACACACACCCTTCTTAAATCATTTTGACCTTTCAAAATTTTAATCGATCAAATAGGCTTTTAAATACCTGCTGTGATAATAAATACAAATACGATAATAGTAATTCCATTATAAGAATAAAATGAAACCAGTTTGTATAATATAATTTCCATTGGACGTATCAGAAAACATTTACTGATTTGAAAGCAAAATTAAAACCAAGCTAAAAATGTATTGAATATTCATTACTCCAAAGTATAATTCATATAGCTGTCCTGTCAAATAATCAGTTACTTGATCAAAACTAATAGTGATAGTTATACTTGGTATTTTGTTTTGATTCATAATCGAAGTGAAGAAGTATGTCCTATGAATATTGAGTGTGACTAAAACAAAGTCTCCGTATTTTTCTTATTGAAAAAACATGCATCATTTTCCATGACAATTTTAAGCATCACCATTTTAAGTTTGGAAAATTTACAAGTGACACAATACATTAATACAATACATCCTTAGGCAGTACATTACTTTAATGCAATTACAAATAACATGAACCAAAGACAATACAAAAAAAAAGGGGGGGCTAGCCTACCTCATACTAGTAGTGGGACTGCAAAGAAAATTTATGGAAGAAGACAGATCATGATTTTATGCATGTTGAATCAACAGCATGTATTTTGTTGACTCACCAGAGATATTTCATGTCTCTTTCACAACTGATCTACTTTTTCATCTAACTACCTGTATCAGAAGAAGATGTAGTTATCTCTTTTCATGAGTGCTTAGAAACAAGAGGTTGAGGGAACAATATTTTACAACAGATGGGTTTCGGGGAGTGGTATCACATAGCACAGTATGCTTTGGAAATAATGATGAAAAATGTGGCTATTAGAATGTCTCTATTCAGAATTTTAAAATTTAAGAAGATCAAATAATAATATTTAAACTGTTCCTGAAGAAAACAAACTACTCCACTGAATATGCCTTATATGTTTAATGATCTTAAAAGACAGATTTCAAAGAGGCAAGAAGTAAACAGAGAAGGTAGAAGCCCAAATATGTATTTTATATCAACAAAGTGGCCTTTGATAAGCACTACTCTATCAGATTTAGAATCACACTATTTCTCCATCAATCACTGTCTACCATACGTTTCTATCAATGAACATCTTTGCGCGCGCGCGCGCACGCACACACACACACACACACACACACACACACTGTGGCAGTTTATGTTTTAGAAGAATAAAGTTGCAGAACTAGTATCACGCTAGGAAAGGAAATAGCCACTGAATACTTAGTCTATACCTGCACTGTATTATAGGTTTTACATGTGATATTTAAGGTGATCTTATTAAGAAGGCATTTATTAAGATGGTATTTGTATGTAATATTAAAAATTAAACTATACAAATTAATTCATGAAAGTGTTTCTGGCCAGAGCAAACTAATGTCTATCTGACTCTAAAGTATTCACATTTATTACAGATTAATTTTTATATATAGTAATTTACATAGCATAACAACATAGCAGTTAATATTTTCTTAGCAGTTACTATTTTTAACTTTACATTAGGTGTTGAGCATTGAACTCATGAATGATCTTGCAAAAATTCCTGCCTAATAATTATTAACTATGAAAAGTAGCTCCAACAAATAACATTTAAGGAGTGCTTCCTGTGGTCTAGGCACTGTTCTGGTGCTTTTACAAACATTGGCTTATTGAATCTGAGAAAACCCTATGAAATAAATCACTGCTGCTACATTATAAGTTAGGCAACATCCTGTCCTCAGAGAATTCCCAGATATTGCTGTCTTACATGGGGTCTGCACAGGAGGCCAGCTATAAAAGGGCCCTGGCATCCCACAGCACGGTGATGGTGGTGCAGGAGGCAGTGGTGCAGCTAGCTGCCTGCCTCCACCACTTTCCAGGCATGTAGTAGCTGGTACCCCAAACTTGTGTGGAAGTAGGTGAGTAGGCATGGGAGGAGAGGCAGAAATTTCCTTTAAGAAAAGCACTGGACACTAAATGAATATGGGAACCAGTAAACTGGGATGAAGATGCATTACTGGGTCCCGGACAGAAGGCAGAGAAAACACACATAATACACATAAAACTAAATGTTGGCTACAAAATGAAAAAAATGTCATGTAGTATTAGCACACGCATTATATTTACATAATATCACATGTTTATGCAGACTGCCTTACTTCACTTGGAGAAAAAAATTCATTAAGAAATAGGATTATTGGTGCTCTTGGGTAGCTCAGTCAGTTGAGCATGTGACTCTTGATTTCCACTTAGGTCATGATCCCAGGATCATGGCCTTGAGTCCGGCATCAGACTTTGTGCTGAGCATGGAGGCTGCTTATTAGGATTCATTCTCTCAATCAATCTCTCTCTCTCTGTCTCTCTCTCTCTCTCTCCTCTGCCTCTCTCCCCTG
Source organism: Panthera uncia (assembly GCF_023721935.1). Taxonomy (NCBI): domain Eukaryota; kingdom Metazoa; phylum Chordata; class Mammalia; order Carnivora; family Felidae; genus Panthera; species Panthera uncia. The sequence continues at coordinate 27,347 of NW_026058153.1, read as the reverse complement.
CTAGTGCACGCACTATCTCTCTCAAATAAAAATAATTTTAAATTTTAAAAAGAAATAAGATCATTAATATATGTTACTGAAAGGAAATTAGTAATAGGGAAGACAGGGCTGAAGAAAATGTCCAGGTAGAAGTACAGAAACAGAAAATCGAGGATAATCCAGAAAGGAAGATCTCATGAACACACAAACAAAATATACACATCATAGTAAAAGGATCTGAGATTCAAGAAAGGAAAGGAAAGAATGGGGCAGAAGCCATATTTGAAGAGAATGGTGAAAATTTTCCAGGACTGATGAAATACATTTATCTTCAAGTTCAAAAAGGAAGACAAATAACCAGCAAACTAAATACCCCATTCTCCTAAAAGGCACACCTGTTGAAAACAAGTGCGGAGAGAAGGACAATATAACAAGTGTGACTAGTTACAGAAAGCAAATAGTAAGCTAGTTAATTGAACCAACATATCTGTAATTATATTACATATGATGGATTAAAATTCTCCATTACAAAGACAAAGACAATCAGATTGAATTTTAAATGAAAGCATCACTTTTCTATAAGAAAGACACTTTACATACAAGGCTATAGCAAGGTTGAATGTAAAAGAATGGACAAAGTTACTCAATAGTTTTCTATGCCTTTAGCATGTTAAAATATTCCACAATTCCATATCTGAAATTGTGAAATCCAAAATTCTCAGAATACCAAAAGTTTAAATATCAGTCTCAGTTCAAATATTTGACATACTTCTGGCAGAAAACCTGACCTTAACGGACCTAATGTCATCTTTATTTATGTTCCTTCTTATGTTTCATAAGATGAAGATTTCTATTGTATAAGACATATTATGAATCTGTTTACATAGTTCTGCCCTCTCCCTAAAGGAAACACTTCATAATATAGAAAATGTAGTAATCTGCATTATCATTTGCAAATGCTTATTCTACAGTGTCCCCTTGATGTAGGGCCTGGCCACATCACTTGTTCAGCTAATAGGATGTGAGCAGGTAAGCTAAATCCATCTCGGAATAGAAACTTTACATTCAAATACAAGTTTGCTTTCCACTTTCCCTTTTACTCTTTCCCCTGCACTTCCATTTTAAGCAAGACAACAGTATGGATTAGATAGTGCCCAGTCTCAAAAAAAAAAGAAAAAAAAAAAAAAAAATGAAAGAAAGAAAGAAAGAAAAAAGAAAGAAATGGAAGGAAAAAAAAAAGATAGGGGACATTCTTTCAGCCTAGATCCTCAAGTAAAACAAAACAGAAAACAAAACATGCAGAATCACCCCCAGTTAACCCATAGCTACCTATGGATTTCATGTAAAATGAATGATCAAAAAATACAGTTGAAAAACTTGTGTTCTTTGCTTTGCACCAACTATACTTTGTATTACCATGTAAAATCAGACTAATAATAATAACATATCACGTTACACTTCTAAAAATCCAACCTATTCTCAGTACCAACAAACACTGGCCTCAAGGGTTTTGGATAGGCACTGAGTGTATTCAAATCAATCAAACCAGTCTTGGTTCAAGTATTTCAGCAGCTGGGTGAAACACGGGAGAAGGTCTTTGGTTGTATCTATTCATGTGTGATGTTTACACAGAAACTAGGATAAAAAAATGAGTCAGGGTGATTTTCAGTACATGGAAGAATGAGAAATTTCTTTTCATCTCCATTAAATTTCTTTTGCTCTTTTTCTGAACCCCCCATTTTCTAGCTATCTTTCCCAATACCCAAGACAAACGAATACCTAATTTGATTTGAAACAATTACATTGATTTTGCTAGTAGGAGGGACAGCTGTTAAAAGACAGAAGCGCATGGTGAATTCTCCCTTTCTTTCCTCTTTCATTAAGTTCTTGAGTAAACTGACCTAGTGTCTGCTTCTTAGACAAGACTTAGTCCTGTGTCTCTCTGTCTTTTCTTAATCATGCTTGAAAACAATGGTAATTATAATAGATTCTTGAACAGAGCAGAAGGTGATAAGATGCTAGCATCTATATTTAGAGAAGGACATCCCATTTATGTCTTATGTATTAAATTGATTTCCTTACTTAGTTTAATCATCACAATTTCTGTTAGGGTACCTAGGACTCACATTAGTAATAATGAAATGTTATTTATTTCCCAAATGCAAACCCTGTAAGGAGGAAGTTATTGGTCAAACTTCTCTAGGCATTCCTAAATATGTATGCATAATATTACTAAATACATTAAAATCTCCATTTAAATTCATGAAGACAAGGGGGTTATTAAAACAGTGCATCCCAGAATGTGTTAAATAATAAGGGAAACATGAAGTATGGAAGGGTTGATAAACAAGGATGAGAATTTATAGCCAAATGTAAATTGACATGAGTTTGGATAGAGTAAGTCATGTGGGTAAAGACATGATATATTTGGAAGAATAGGATGTTACCATACGTTATTAGACATTTTTAGTGCCGGATTTTAACCATGCAAATGTGGACAAAGGGTAGATGGTTGAAATGAAGTAGATATCAAAGCTACTAGAGACGATCAGTTCAGGAAATTGTAATGTTAAGGACCACCTATATGAATATTGAAGTTCCTCAGTTTAAAAGCTAAAATCGGGATGGAGCTCAAAGGTGTCAGATTCACAGATGTTTAGTGGACTTTTAGTTAACAGATTATGAAAATGGGTGAGAAATCTTTTGAAAGTGGCTGTGAGGATTTAGGAGAAAGCAACTGCTACGGAATATGGAATATGATGGAATGAGTGGTCTTCATTTAAGAAAGCTGCAGAGGTAGCAGAATTCTCGGGGAGAACAAGTCTTCAGCAAAGGAGATTTGGCCTGTGGGTTCTGAAAAGGGACTGATGATGTACGGGACTGCATTTATGAAGAATAATGGATTCTTGAAGGCTTACGCATGAGGAATGGTAGGTAACCTCACAACAGAAAATAAATTGGGAATATAACCTGAATGCCTTCCTGTGCTTAAGTCAGTTACAATATAACAGTTATCATCAAAGATGACTTATGAAACATATATTTTGTATACTGTATTTGAAATCATATCTTGGAATCTTTATCTAGCATAATTAGCAAGCACCTGAATATATGTTTCACATTAATTTCTTCTAATTTTTAGAACGCTGACCTATATTTGTTTATATAGAATCCATTGTAGCTAGTTCTGTTCTCCAGTATTCATCAGCACCCCCAATAGAGCTCAACAAAACTTGCAAGTTCCTTTACTATCCTTTGATATTCTCATTTATGAGGGAATCTGCACTCATTTACAGCATATGGGTATTCTTTTATATTTTATCTTGTGTTTCCACTGCATCCTACACAAGTCTGCCCTCATCTTTCTCTTCCACCAATCAGTCTTATTAAAGATGGAAAGCAATGTGTTGTTTGCTCATTTCTCTGTGTATTGTGTATTTTTTGATGTATAGGTTAAAAATTATTTGTGTTGAACTACTGAAAGTCTCTGAACTTGTTGTGGTTTACTTTGAAAATATCATTAGGATATGCATCCTGTATTATGGCCATCGTTGATTATGCTTTGATACTTGCTCCTTTTCTGAATTTTTCCAGAGCCTTAAAATTTTGAGTTGGTCACGGTTTCCTGTACTAATTTCCTTCCTTTTCTGATAACTTACTTTTTCTGAAAGTCATCAATAGGGGCACCCTGGTGGCTCAGCTGGTTAAGTGCCTGACTTTGGCTCAGGTCATGATCTCACAGTTGGTGAGTTCAAGCCCATTGTCAGGCTCTGTGCTCACAGCTCAAATCCTAAAGCCTGCTTCAGATTCTCTGTCTGCTCCCCCCACTCGCCTGCTTGTGCTTTCTCTCAAAATAAGCACTTTTTTAAAAAAGATGATTGATAAATACACTGTAAGAACTAATTATTACAAAACAGGGGCACCTGTGTGCCTCAGTCAGTTAAGCCTGTGACTCTTAATTTCTGCTCAGGCCATGATCTCACAGTTCCTGAGATTGAGTCCAGCATCGGTGCAGAGCCTGCTTGGGATTCTCTCTTGTGCTCTCTCTCTCTCTGCCTCTCCTCCACTCACGTGCACTTAAATATTTTTTAAAAAAGTATTGCAAAAGATTCAGACAATAGATTTGTGCTTCCCTGTATCTATTTCCTAAAATCTGAAATCTCCCTTCCTAAAAAATATGGTGACCAGTATAGTGCCTTGTAATAGGAGGCATTTTCTGTGGTATTTAAGAGTGAAGGCATTGGAGTCAGGTCTGTAACTGAATTGTGGGGTTTCTGTTTACTGTATGTGAACTTAGTGATTCTTAGTAAGCCCTGGTAACTTCCCTTGTTGATAAAATAGGGACAACACTATATACTTCACTGAGTTGCTGGGATAATTTTACAAAATAATGATAAAGAACAATTGACTATATATATCTAACATCTCATAAGCAATCAATTAATCTTTGTTATTGTTATGGAAATACCTTTAAAATACATGTCCCATGTTTTGTTTCCCTGATTGCTATTTATTTCAGTTCAGGTTTGCATTTTTTAAAAATCTCACAACAATACAGAATTTTGGATCCTTGTTTACTTTTTTTTTAATGTTTTTATTTATTTTTTGAGAGACAGAGCGCGAACAGGGGAGGAGCAGAGAAAGAGGAAGACACAGAATCCAAAGCAGGCTCCAGGCTCTGTCAGCACAGAGCCGGACATGGGGCTTGAACCCACAAACCGTGAGATCACGACCTGAGCCGAAGCCAGACGCTTACCCGACTGACCCACCCAGGTGCCCCTTGTTTACTTTTTAACACCAATATATTACAATGTGTTTGGAGTTGCTTTTTTTTTTTAATATTTCTTAGTTTATCCCCTGTTGTCTTTATTGATGATTAATATTCATATTTTTCTTATTTTGGCTTTTCTTATTTAGCATCAGGATTTTTTTGTTACCATTTCACATAATTCCACATGAAATTCTATTATATATATTTTTCCAAATATCTTTATTAGTTTTGAGGCTTTGCTACATGTGGGAAAAATTTCCTACATTATTATGACTGGAGGGCAAATTTCAATTGCATCATGTTAGCAATGTTTTAATTAAATTGTATACAGCAGGGGTCAGGACGACACAGCCTAGTCAGAGGACTCTCCAGGGATCCACAAAGATAGATTCGCGACAAAAGACTTTATAGTTTAGTATAGACAGATATCATTTTAATGCTAATACTTGTTTTGTGCTATTTCTCTCAAGCCTCTATTTCTTTTTACTATTTATGTCATTAAACTCATTTATGCTGCCTAAAAAGTTAATATTTAGAATTTTGTAGAAATAATTTTTTTATTTAAATAAACAAAGTGTAGTCCTTGTTAAAGTCAGAATAAGTGGGAAATACAAACAGTTCTAGGCTATATTATTCTACAGTAAACATTTATGGAAATCCAGCAGAGTGAATCTTACATTCAGTCACTGTGGGTCTGCAAGGAAGAATATCACATGACAATTTTAAGAATAGAACTAACTCAAAAACAATTATCTGTCCTTCACTTTGTGATTCAAATGGTTCTTTGGGAGACAAAACTAAAAAAAATCAATTACTGTATCAGTAGACAAGGTGCGTATAATGCTTGCACTCTGGCATGGGGACTACTGTCTCTTTCTCTTTTTTAAAATTTTGATGATTTTACCACTGTTATGTAAATCTATCTTTTCCCTAAACCTTTGGTTAAAATCACAAGAAAACTGTAGACTCATAAATATAGTTGCAAAAGACCTCAATGAAACATGAGCAAAATAAATCTGACAATATATAAAAATAATTCTACACCATGACCAAGTGGGACTTTCAAAGAATGCAGTTTGTCAAAATCCCCAAAATCTGTTAACACAATACATCATTTCAAGAGAATAAAAAAAAAAATCATATAATCATTTCAAGAACTACAGAAAAAGTATTTGGTAAAATCAAACCGTTTTTAGAAAGAAACTTCCTCTACCTGATAAAAGCATTTACAAAAGATTCACAGCTAACATCATAGGAAATAGTTAAAGACTAGATGCTTTACCTCTAAAACTGAGAATAAGAAAAGAATCTCTGCTCTTACTATTCGAGTAAGCATCATACTGGAAGTTCTATCCATGGCAATTAGGAAAGACAAATAAATAAAAGGGATCTAGGCTGGAAAGCTAAATTTAAAACTATTTCTATTTGTGGGTGACATGATCTATACATAAAAATCTTAAATACCTGACTAAAAACATAGAACTGATGAAAGAGGTCATTGAGGATGCAAAATAAAAGATCAATACCTAAAACTTAATTGTATTTCTACATTCTTTTAATGAATAATCCAAAAATAAAATTTGAAAAAAATCCATGTAGAGTAGCATGAAAAAAGAACAAAGTTCTTAGGGATGAATTTTACAAAAGAAGTTTATAACCTAAACTCTAAAAACTACAAAACACTGTTGAAGAAATTAAAGATCTAAATAATTTTTTTTTTTAAATCACATATTTATGCACTGGATAATTTAAAATCTTTTAATAGCACTGCTGGCCAAACTTATCTCCAGATTCTATCCCTGTCAGATCCTCAGCTGACTGTAGAAATTGAAAAACTGAATCTAAAATTCACATGGAATTGGGTGGGTGCCAGGAGCCAAAAATATCCTAAAGAGTAACAAAATAGAAGGATTTACGATGTCCCAATTTTGAAACTTACTGCAAAATAGGAAACAAGACAGTGTGGTACAGGCATAAGGATAGACATATTAATTAATGGAATACACCTGAGAATCCAGAAGTACAACCGGCATCTATGATCAGTTGAATTTTAATATCAGGGCCAAGACTATCCAATGGGGAAAGAATAGCCATTTCAACAAATGGTCCTAGAAAACTGAAGGGCCACATACAAAAGAATGAAGTTGCTCTTTCACCTTACGCCACATATAAAAATTAACTCTAAATGGATTAAACCTAAATACAGGACTTAAACCGTAATATTCTTGGTGGAAAACATGCAGGTAAACGTTGTGACCTGGGGTTTGGTATAGAATACTTAAGTATGATACAAAAAACGTTGGAATTTATCAGTGTTAAACCTTTGTTCTTCAAAGCACATAATCAAGAAAGCAAAAAGACAATATTTAAAATGGGATAAATTAGGGGCGCCTGGGTGGCTCAGTCGGTTAAGCGTCCGACTTCAGCTCAGGTCACGATCTCGCTGTCCGTGAGTTCGAGCCCCGCGTGGGGCTCTGGGCTGTTGGCTCAGACCCTGGAGCCTGCTTCCGATTCTGTGTCTCCCTCTCTCTCTGCCCCTCCCCTGTTCATGCTCTGTCTCTCTCTGTCTCAAAAATAAATAAAACGTTAAAAAAAAATTTTAAATGGGATAAATTATTTGAAAATCATATACCTAATAAGGAATTTCTTTCTAGAATATATGAATAACAATGATAAGTCAATAAAAGAATACAGCCCAATTAAAAAAAAACGGGCAAAGGATATAAATAGACATTTCTCCAAAGAAGATTAGAAATTGTCAATAAGCACATGAAAAAATGCTCAATATCTTTTGAATGTTCATTGTACTCATCACCAAAGTATCCAACCATTCTGTGAAACAGTCCCATAGATGTATCACACCACAACATTGTGTCACTTTATAAGGCAGCATGCTTGCTAGATATTCACCTCACTTGTTTTTCAGAACAATTTTATAAAATAGGCATTATGGTCCCCACTTCATAGATGAGAAAACTGAGGGTCAGAGAACCAAATTTACTTGATCAAAGCTTTACACAGAGCAGGTCATAGAATGGGGATTTCATTTCGGCTTTAATTAAGTCCACAAACACAAAATTAACTTTTAAAACTATAAACAAAATACTATATTAATATTTCGTCTATTCAGATTTTTCCATTTAAAATGAGTCAAATTTATAAATTGTTATTTTCCTAGAAACATTTGCTTTTTCTACATGATCAGAGTAATTAACAAAGTGCCATGCATATATTTTCTTAATCTCTTTACATATCTATGTTTGCAGATTTATATCCTTTCTCATTATTGTAAAGCCTCATTCAAATTGTTGTCTTCTGTTTTCTTTAATTCTTGGTGGTTTAAGATTGGCGATTGTTAATTTCACTTAGAATTTTTTTTTTAATTTTTAAAACATTTTAGGCAAAGATACTTAACACTGGATTTATTCTTTTTAATCTTATGCATAATTATATTTCAGTTATCTGTAAGATGTTTTAAATATTTTTTCCTAAATTCCGAGGAAAAGTTTAAACCATTTTCATTATTTCTATTTTATGTATTTATTTATTTCTATTTTAAAAAGCTTTAGCACAATTTTGTAAGTCAATGAACATGTACTATTCACTTTTTTGTCATTATTTTTCACTTAGAGGGCAAAACCAGTTCCCACCTGATGACTGGCAGCAAACGTGGCTCATGATCACACTTGGTTGTATATTTTGTCTGACGGCACAGGAGTTGAATCCTCTTTACAGTCTGTCACTAGGCAAGAGAACTGTTTCAACCTCCAGTTACCAAAAGGATTGTATAAATCAGATTTCTTCCATAGGAGAGGTAGCATCCTTCTCTTACTCATTCTCTGTTTCTGTGTAGTGGTTGTGAAACTTACACATCTTTGGATGGAATACTAGTGGAGATCACCTGTCTCCTTCATGAAGAATTGAATTTCTTTGTACTGCATATCTCACAATATATAATACATTCATTTATTAGTTCCACTGTCTCACTATTTTCAGAAAGTTATTTATTTATTTATTTATTTATTTATTTATTTATTTATAGAGTGAGGGCACGAGTGGGGCAGGGACAGAGGAAAAGAGAGGGAGACAATGTTAAGCAGACTCCATGCCCAGAGTGGGGGCCAAACATGAGGCTCAATCTCAGGATGCTGAGATCATGACCTAAACCAAATCCAAGAGTTGAATGTTTAACCAACTGAGCCACCACACAGGTGCTCCAAGAGACTTAAAAATGTTTACATTGCCATATAAATCCAAAAAACAATCCAGAGAGTATTTTGTGAAAAAGACATATGGATACAGCAATGAAAATGGTGTTGACGGTCACAGTAATTTTTCACACATACTTGGCAGTGGGGCAACAAGAACTATATGAAAAATTAGAGACCATTTGAACAGGTAAACTTACATTTACATCTGTCCCAAGCAATTTATAAAGGATATTCAGAAAGTGCATTTAGTACTATTTATATTAGTAAGATAATAGTCATAAGTTATGTATTTAAAACACATTTAAAAATAATTGAGATAAAATAATACTGAGATTATAAGTAGTTTCTGAAAATTGTTTGTGAGATTCATTAAGATGAAAATACTCAAAATTAAGATTAAATGAAATAAGGGGTCAAAAGATTAAAACAGACAATTGATATTTATATTACAGATAGAAGATATATAGTATTTTGAGATAATGACTTATTTTTTCTTTGTATTTTCATGGCTGTCCATGTTTTTTATTATACGTATATATTACTTTTATCACCTAAAATTTATCATTACATTATTGTAACGATTACTTGGAATTAATTTTGCTTGTTAATTTTCTTAATTTCCCTAATTTATTCTGAACACATACTGATGAGCATTTGGAGTTCAAGGTACTCTTGTTGTACATTGTCAACTATAGACTTGGCTTTCTCATCTTACATGGAAAGCTACAATACAACCTTACTATAATATTACACCAGCTACCAGTTTCTTTGTATAATATGGTTTGTGTAAATTAATTAAATATTAATTATTAATTATTTTACGTAATTGCCGGTGGGGAATGTAATGGGTAATAGAAAGTATGCATTTGCAATAGTGTGTCTTTGTGTATGTGTAATGATAAATTAATATTTTAGGAGGCATTAAGATGCTCCAACTTTCAGTACTTCATTATAACGCCACTCATTCACTATAATTGTTTTTTTGTAAACACTTTAAACTAATTGATATAGCTTCAAAAATAGACATACTATGGAGGGTTCTCAAAAAGTGAAAAACAGAACCACCCTAGGATCCAGTAATTGCATTACTACGTATTTATCCAAAGAATACAAAAATACTAATTCAAAGGGATACATGCACCCCGATGATGTTTTCTCCGTATTATCTACAAGAGCCAAATTATGGAAACATCCCAAGTGTTCGCCAACTGATGAAAGGATAAAGAAGTGGCATATATATATATATATATATATATATATATATATATAGTGGGATATTACGCATCCATAAAAAAGAAGGAAATCTTTCCATTCGCGATGACATGGATGGAGCAGAGAGTATCATGCTAGGCAAAGTAAGTCAGTCAGAGCAAGACAAATACCACATAACTTCACTCATGTGACATTTAAGAAACAAATGAATGTGAGGGGAAAAGAGAGGCAAATCAAGAAAGAGACGCTTAACTACAGAGAACTGATGGTTACCAGAGGGGAGGTGGGTGGGAGGATGGGGGAAACCGGGGGAGGGGATTAAGGTTGCACTTGTGCTGAGCACTGGGTAAGCTACGGAAGTGCTGAATCACTATAGTGTACACCTGAAACTATTACACTGTATGTTAACTGGAATTTAAATAAAAACTTAAACATATTATGCTCACTATGTGAACTCCTGAGAAGGTTATTAGGGAAAAGGACACGTACTCTATAAAACAAAAAGTTCAGCACATTAACAGCATTGATTCTCTATTTAGAAATACATATTTTAATGAAAAAACGATTAGGATTTTCAAAATAAACCGTATTTCATAAAATACATTAGGAAATAAATACTCAGGGTGCTGGGTGGCTCAGCTGGTTAAGGGCCCAACTCTTGATTTTGGCACAGGTGGTGATACAACGGTCCTGAGACTGAGCCCTGCATCAGGCTCTACACTGAGCTTGGAGGCTGCTTGAGATATATCCTTTCTCTTTCTCTCTCTTTCTCTCTCTCTCTCTCTCTCTCTCTCTCCCCCTCCCCCTCCTCCTCTCCTCCATCCCTTCCCCCATACTCTCTCTCTCTAAAAAACAAAAAAAGAATTAAGTACTTAAATATGTATATTAATTAGACCATGTTTGTAAAAATAATTTTATATTTAAATCCAATAATATAAATACACAAGATGTTTTAGATTTCTAATATTATAATGGACATTATCAAAGTAGATTATATATGTTGATACTAACCTGATCAGTGACATCAAGTTTTTTTTAATGCAGACTTAAAAAATCTTGTTGATGAACATATCGTAATAGTATTTTTGTGTGTGTGTGCATTTACATTACTTTAAAACTAAAAACCTAAAGAGAAATAATAGGTTTTAAAGAACTACTTGTCATTTACTATCAACTTATTTTGTTATGTATGTCATGTTTATTTTTATTTTCTACACTCTGAAGGTACTAAATAGCACATCTGCTATCTAAATATTTTCATGGAAGGGCTGATGAAATTGAAATCATTTCTACTCGTGGACACTAAAATATCAGCTGCTTCTGGTTAGTTAATTGAACTAGTGATTATTCTTGAACATGTGGGTTGGTTGTTTTCTGCCTGAAATAATTACCCAATGAAGCTTACACTAAGGCTATCAGCAGGAAGCTAACAATTGGGGTATTGGTGAGAAGAATGTACATAACACTTCTGTGTCTGCCGCCAGATGGAGAAACAGATGGGTGTGTAATACGTTCAAAACTAACTACATGACCTCAAATCTCCTCAGTATCTATTACCAACAAGGTCAAGGTTTTGGAAAATCAAATTTTGTAACCAATAAATGACTAAAAAGTAGCTAAGAACAATATTGAAAAATCTCTATTTTTACCTGCAAAATCATTACTGAACCAAAGAGTACATTTGTTGCCTGCCACCAAAATGTGTGGTAATACTAATTTTTATTAACGCATATGACTAAATACACAGGTATTTACTAAAAAAAGGTTACTTCTTAGTGTTTCACCTTATATATTTCCCGGGGTAAAGACTTAGGCAATTTTAGTATAATTATTCTTCAATTTTAGTATAATTATTCTTCTAAACTGCGGTAAAAAGAGGTTTTAACTTGAAGACCAACTTACCTCTGTTCAGTGTATATGTATAGAAGTACATCTATTATCTATCTAAATATGTGACTTGTTTTTATTGTACTATGCTGCCTTAGAAATAAAAGTTCAAATATTTCCAACATATCTCTTTAGCATACCTGTGGGAATTTTAATATTTATATGAGTTTGTATGAAGACATTACTTAATTCCAATTGAAGCAAAGCATACTTATTTCTGATGATTCCTAGTTATCCATCAGGTTTTCTTCAGGTTATTTTGCCATTAAAAAGGAAAATTAAAACTATTGAAGAATGTGTTCATGTCAGTAATGTGAAAAGCAAAGTTAATCATAACACTGAAGATAGTACTCAGAAAACATACATTTACAATCACAAGAAACTTGCTACTGTATTTTCCCATGTTTGTCAGGCTATTCCTTACTTCTCTTAAATGTTATCTATTGCATTGTACTTTGTGTCCCAAATACACAAATGCTTTAATTGTTCGCAGTTTTATGTACTAAATTAGAAAATGGTAAAGGGATGGGGCACCTGGGTGGATCAGTCAGTTAAGCGTCCGACTTCAGCTCAGGTCATGATCTCACCGTCTGTGAGTTTGAGCCCCATGTCCGGCTCTGTGCTGACAGCTCAGAGCCTGGAGCCTGCTTCAGATTCTGTGTCTCCCTCTCTCTCTGTTCCTCCCCTGCTCATGCTCTGTCTCTCTCTGTCTCAAAAATAAATTTTAAAAAAATTAAAATTTTAGAAAATGGTAAAGGGAATAGTAACAAAAACAATAGAAATTAATGACATAAATCCATATAATGAACATAAATATTCAAAGGGATGATCTACATTTGCTAACAAATCAACATGCAAAGCTCATTTTATACAAGTACACATAAGGAAAAGTTCAAATGAGTCAGTAACACCTATAAAATTGTGGGGTTTATTTTTGCATTGACAATCTATTATTCCCAATCCTAAGAGAATGTACAATACCATAAAGAGACTTGATACATACCTTCGAAGTTATTGACAGGGTAAAAAAGTCACAACAGTTTTCTGGCAGTATTTGTCAAGCAAATCATACTATTTTGCATAATATCACTAGATGTAAACACTGTTATTACTTGGCCAGGCAACCAGATATTTTATTTTACATGTGAACAAAAGCTGAGGGTCAGAAAATAACCAGTTTCTGGCATGTGTTGCATATATACAAGGGATAAATGCTAATTCCTTTTTATCCTTTTCGGCACTATAGCTCAAAATGCAGGACTTTTGGTTTCAGTTCTGTGACTTGGAATTTGTCACTCCTATCTTTGCGACAAGAAAAATGTGGACAAACTGAAAAGTCTCTAATTTTTCTTGGCCCTGTCAGAGAACTGGGCTTGCAGGGCAAAGCACAACCTTGAAATCCAGAGAGGAGAAACAAATCCAGAGGAATTACAGCCAAGATCTGCTTACCTGGATCAGTAATTGCCAAACCCACAATCTAGTTAAGAACACTATGCAGTAATTTACTTAATTGCTGCAGGCTGAATGCAGTCTTGCATGAGCATGAGTAATCTCTGGCGAATGCAGTCCCAACAGTCCCCAAACTTTCATGGGTTTTACCTCGAGGATTCCCACCTGTTTCTTACAGTGAAGACCGGAGCAAGATCTCATGGCCTTGGCAGGTGGAGTAGGAGGGTAATCTTTGTGAATATGTCTAGAGCCATCTCCATTAACAAAGACCTACTATCCAGGGAAAAAATATTTTCCCAGAGCATTATCCAAGTTGGGTGAAAGGTATTCCTCCAGATCTACCGTTCTATAGTCTTCTTGTCTTACTGAAGGGGGAAAGAGGCAAACTATATAAGAAGAAACAATTGTGAAGTTCAGAAGTCAAAAAAATAGGTCCACAAAATGAGATCTGGTCTTAAGATTTTAGAATGTTCCCCCTCCATTCCACACCTGCAAGATTTCAATACACTAATAGTGGATATATGGATGTAGGTAAAAGAACGTCAAGACTCAGACTGTCTGTGAAAAAATATACAGGGAAGCCCAAAGTCTGTGGCATCTACAGTACGTGGGGAAATAGGTTCTACTCATGTAGGTGGGTTAGAAAAAGGCTTAGGATGGAAAGCTGCCACCACAGGACATAAGTGCCCAAGGTTAGCTAGCAAGATGTTGTAATGGGACCACAAGTAACTTTTTATATCACCTGCAGGAAATTACTTTCCATCTGATGCCAATGTACTATTGTACTTTGATCACAAACTCCATTTTCCCCCCAGACACTTTGCTTCTGACATACACAAGTTAATGTGTCTGATTGTTTCTACTGTCTGATTGTTTTCTCCATGTTAACAGTGTAAGACCTTGTTTTTTTCACCTTCACCACATGGGTAATATCTTGTGTTTTCTTCATATCCACTGTGTGGGGCATATCTTGTGAGCTCAATAAATATGGTAAGGAAACCCCTGTTTGGGGCTCTTGGCTCCTCTCAGATATTAGCCTCTCACATTAAATTCTGCATCTGCTCTCTTGCTGGCCAAGAGAGAACTCCAGACTCATAGTCTGCAACACAGCTACAGCAATCATCAAAAAAGCCAAACTCCTCATCAAACACACAAAAATCCTCACAGTAGAGGCCTATTTATGCAGTTACTAGTACCCAATAGCTCATGTCCAGCTTTCAACAAAAAAAATTACCAGGAACACAAAAAGGCAAGAAAAAACACAGTGGAAAGATACAAAGCAAATATTAGAACCAGATTCTTATATGACACAGAGGTTGGAGTTACATGCTGGAGAATTTTAAGTAAGTAGAATTAATATGTTAAGAACTCTAAGAATAGATGGTTAATATAAACAGAAAGATAAAAATTCTACAAAAGAGTCAAAAGACAATGTTAGAAATTTTTAAAAAAACAAAAAATGAAAAATGCCTTTCAACAATTTATGAGTAGGTATGTACACTATGCACAGAATTTCTGAGCTTCAGATATGTCAATAGTAACTTCTCAAACTGAAATGAAAAAAAAAAACCAAAAAAAACCCAAAAAAAACAAAAAAACAAAAAACAAAACCTAGAAGAGAAAAAAAAACAAGACAACAAAACTCATCAAAGAACTGTGGGACAATTTAAAAAGATGTAAGATACGACTAATTAAGATAACAGAGGAATGAGACAGAGAGAATGGAGAAGAAATATTTGAATGAATAATATGTAATGACACTCCAAAATTAGTAACACACCAAATAACAGATATTAGAAGGTCAGAGAACATCAAGAAAATTAAAACAATCAAACAAAAAAAAGCCTATTATATCTAGGCATATATATTCAAAATACAGAAAACCAGATCAATGGTAAAATCTCAGAGGAAGACACAGGAAATACACATCTTACATGTAGAGAAAAGGAATAAGAAATACAATGGACTACTCATCTGAAACGAAATAAGTAATAAACAGTGAAATATTTAAAGTGTGGAAAAAGACCTAAAATTCTATATCCAATGGAATTATCTTTCAAAGTGAAGATGAAATACAAGATGTTTTCAGACAAAAACAGAATTTATCACCAGCTGACCTTCTTTTTTTTATTTTTAAATTTAGATGGAAAGAAAATTATATAGTTCAGTAACCTGGATCTATATAAAAAAGGGAAGAGTGTCAAAGAAGAAATATTAAGGTAAAATAAAACTTGCTTATTCTTAATAAATCTAAAATATAACTGTTTACTTAATTATGTAATTATAGCTATATATTATATAGCTATATATAGTACAATATTATATTACATAGTATATATAAAACATACAACATATTATATATCAATATAATTATGTATTGAAATGTATTTATTGATATATTGATGTATTATATTGATATATTACATCAATTATATATCAATACAATATGATACACATGATATATCAATACAATTATATATTATATATTGACATTATACGATTATACATTTTTATTATATTTCAATATAATATATTGATAAGTGTAATGAAAGACAGCAATGTCATAAGGGACAGGAGGGAGGAATTGGAAATACTCTATTATAAGTTAACTGCAGGTGAGGTGGAACCATGCTATTTGTAGGTTAACACAGATGAGCTAAAAACATATATTGTCAACTCTAGGCAACCACTCACAGTTTTTAAAGGAAGTGTAACTGAAATAATAAGGACATAAATGGAATCATAAATAAAATGCTTAATTAAAATATGAGAAGGCAGAAAAAGAAGTGGACTAGAATGAATAGAAAACAAATACAAAAATGGTTGATCCCAACCAAAATATATTAACATTCACTTTAAACGTGAAAGATTTAAATACAGCTATTATAAGGCAGAACTAATCAAAATAAAAATAAAAGGACACAACTATAAGTTATCTATAAAAAACCCTCTAAATATAAAGAAACTGGTAAGATATAAAGTGATTGATTGAGATATGCAACGGTAGTGCTAATGAAAAAAAAAGTTGCGCTAATGTATTTTAGACAAAACAGATATCAGAACAGGGAAGATTATTAGTGGTAAAGAAAGGTACTATCAAATAGCAAAGTTGATTCTCTAAGAAGATCTCGTGATCCTACACATACATGTATCTGAGGACAAAACATCAAAATATCTAGGGTAAACATTAATAATTCACTGTGATTCATAAATTGAAGATACAGAAAATCAGGAAAGATATAATTGGCCTGAATTTATGCTACCAATCAACGTATCTAATAGAATATTCTAAAAATACTCGATCCACAAAATACAAATTCTTCTCAAATTTGCATAATATGCACACAAAAATAGACCAGATTTAGGGCCATAGCCACACTTAAAGAAATTTGAAAATAATGTAAATCAAACAATAAATATTTTTAAATCACAATAAAATCAAACTAGAAATCAACACTAGAAGCACACCTGAAAAACCTTCAAATATCTGTAAAAACACAATCCTTAACAATATACAGGTACAAGAAATGTGAAAAAAAAGTTTAAATATTCTTAACTAAATAAAAGTGAAAATAGAACTCATCAAAAATGTACCAAATTCAGTAAAAAGCAGTTTTTAGAGGGAAATTTATAGCATTTAATGTATATGTTAAAATATAGAAAGAGCTAAAACTTTCAGCTTAGGAAACCAGAGAAAGAAGACTAATGTAAGCCTAATGGAGGCAGAAGAAAAGAAACAAATATTTTGAAATCAGCAGTAATTAATAAAATTGAAAACGGGAAATCAATAGAGGAAATCAACAAAAGTATAATGTGGTTCTTTGAAAAGATCATGGTAATTGATAATCCTCTAGCTAGATTAAACAAGTAATAAGAGAAAACACAAATTACAAAATGTCAAAATAAAAGTCAACAGTACATATATAATGGGATTGAAAAGGACAACATAGGAATACAACAAACAATAAATTTATGCCCACACATTTGATAATTTAGATAAATGAAATAATTTAGTGAAATATACAAACTACCACAAGCCACATAAAGACAAATAAACTCAAGAGTCTTACAGCTATTAGGGAAACTCATTTCAATTCAACCAATAATTTAAGGGGGGGGGGGAATGAAGCCAATTTTCAACAATCATTTTAGTCAACAGAATTAGAGAAAGCACTTCCTAACTTATTCTGTAGTCAGTAGTATACTAATACTAAAACCAGATTAAAAACAAAAAAACCTTATAAGGAAGAAAAATAGAGAAAAAGAACTTATAAGGCATATCAATATATCTCATGAACATAGAAAAACATGAATTCATTCAATGAAATCTCAGAATATCAACTCCGATAATGTACAAAAATTATACACCATGACCAAGGGAGATTCATTCCAAGTACACAGAGCCAGTTCAATGTGTGAAAATCCATCAATGTAATACACTATTAATGTAATCTTTAGTTCATCAAAGTCTAAAGCAAAAAATAGTATGATCATAGCAATTTATGCAGAAAAAAACATTTCACAAAGTGTAAAAATCTTAATCATGTAAACATCTCTCAGCAAAGCAGGATTAAAAGGGAACATACTCAGCTTTAACAAAAATCTACAAAAAAGCAACTGACCAGTCTAACACTATACTGTTAACTATACTGAAATTAAAATCAGATAAAGAAAAGTTTTTTAAAAATACC
The DNA here is from genome assembly GCF_023721935.1 of Panthera uncia. Classification (NCBI taxonomy): domain Eukaryota; kingdom Metazoa; phylum Chordata; class Mammalia; order Carnivora; family Felidae; genus Panthera; species Panthera uncia. The sequence continues at coordinate 9,147 of NW_026058153.1, read as the reverse complement.
ATTTATAACAGTACTCCAACACTGAACTCCTTAATTATAATAAATTTAACAAAATATATACAGGAATTATATGCAGAAACTATAAAATACTGATAAAAAAACTCAAAGAAGATCTAAATAAATGGAGATTTATTACATAGTTATGGAATTGAAGACTCAATATTATTAAGGTATCAATTCTCTTAACTTGATCTATAGACTCAACCTTGATGCAAAGACACCTCATAAAGCCAACAAATACTAAGCAGGAAGAACATATCTGGAAGACTCATATATAAAATTTCAAGAATTATTATAAGCTACTGTTATTAAGATAATGTGACATTGGAAAAGAGAAAAAAATGAACAGAATAAAAAGCACCAAAAAAAAAAACAAACGTAAAATATAGTCAACTGATGTTTCATAAAGTAGTATGGGTAATTTAAGCAATGATAGGCTTTTCAACAGTCTGAGTAATTAAATGTCCATAAGGAAAAAATGCACCTAGAAATAGAACTTACACAAAAGTTAGTTCAGAATGTATCAAAAACAGAAGTATAAAACTGAATTTAGAAAATGTGGAACTTAACGAAGAAAATCTTTATGACCTTGACTTTGTGAGTTTCCTTGATGCAAGAGTAGCATAACCAATGGACCATAATTTGAAGCACTGGAATTAATGAAAAACTTTAAAATATGGCTCTTGAAATGATACTAGCAAAAGTGTGAATCAGTAAGTCAAAGACTAGGAGAAGGTATTTTCAAAAATCATACCTAGCAAAGAATTTGTATCTAAAATTTATTGGGGCGCCTGGGTGGCTCAGTCGGGTAAGCGTCGGACTTCGGCTCAGGTCACCAAATCGCGGTATGTGAGTTCGAGCCCCACGTCGGGCTCTGTGCTGACTGCTCAGAGCCTGGAGCCTGTTTCAGATTCTGTGTCTCCCTCTCTCTCTGACCCTCCCCCATTCATGCTCTGTCTCTCTCTGTCTCAAAAATAAATAAACGTTAAAAAAAAAATTAAAAAAAAAATAAAATAATAAAATAAAATAAAATTTATCAAGAACTCTTCCAACTTTGAAATAAGGAAAGAGATAGCCAATTTTTTTAAATGCAAATGTTCTGAAGAGATACCACAACAAAGAAGATATACAAGTGGAAAGCAGTAATATGAAAAGATACTCAATTTTTTTTTTAAGTGGGAAACTACAAATTAAAACCACACCAATATGCTGCCAGATACCTATTTGAACGGCTAAATTTAAGGAATACAATGACAATTCCAAATACTTATGAGGCTATGGAACAACAGGAACCCTCATTCCTTGCTGCTGGGAATGCAAAATACAACAGCCATTTTGGAAGACAGTTTTGCAGTTTCTTACAAACTAAAGTATAGCCTCACTATATAATACAGTAATACTACTCTTAGGCAATTACTCGAGTAATTTAGAAACTTCTGCACATACATAAACCTGCATGCAAATGTTTACAGAAGCTGTATTCATAACAGCCAAACACTAGAAGAAACCAAAATGTCCCTCATAGGTGAATGGATAAACTGTGGTATACCTATACAACGGACTGTTACTTGATAAGAATTTTAAAAAGAACTATCAAGGCACAAAAACATATGGGTAAATTGCAAACGCATACTGCTAAGTGAAAAGGATCCTGTCTGAAAAAAAGAAAATGATTCCAATTACAGTGAAATCTTGGTTTGCGAGCATAGTTCATTCCGGAAACATGCTTGTAATCCAAAGCACTTTTCTATCAAAGCAAATTTCAAGAACTATCGGCTCAGTTGTGATCATGTGACGTTTGGCATCATATGGAAAGACAATGCTCATTTATCAAGTATAATTCACTGGAAATGTTTCCTTGTCTTGTGGAACACTCACAGAACAAGTTACTCCCAATCCAGTGTTTTACTGTATTTGGCATTCCGAAATAGTCAACACTACAGTCACAATAAGTAAACCAGTGGTTACCAGTTCAGGAAGATGGACAGGTTGAATAAACAAAGGAGAGGGCATTTTCTTAGAGCAATGGAATTACTATCTATGACACTAGAATGTAAATGTAAGACATTAAATGATATTATTTATGAAAAAACCAAATAATTTAATAAGACAATGATACACATGTGTTTATTTTCCAACATTTAAAAATATATTTAATGTACTTTGGAATTTCCAAGATTTCCACTAAGACAACTCATGAAAATGATCTGGGAATTGTCATTAGTTATGCATTGTTAAAAAATACAACATTTTATCAATTTATCAACCGCACTTTTTTTTACGCTTTAACATCTGGGACATTGAGTCTTATAATGGTTAGTATGTCATACTCTAATTGGCAAGATTTTTCTTTCTCAGTCGTATATGTAAAATGATACATATAAAATTAAGGAAAAGAAGCATTTTGCTTATTAGACTTTGCTTTAATTTGTGTATTCATTTTCCAAAGTAATTAAAGAAGAAATATAAGAGCAAATAAAAATTATTGTAGTTAGCATTACCTGAGATGTTCTATTTTTAGTATCTCCAAAGAGATTGTTCCTTTTATGTTATTTAGATTTTCTCTTAAAAGTCAGCGGTATTCTCAGGAAAGGAACCCTGAAGTGAGGCTTGCAATTAGATGCAAATGATTATCAAAATATATATACTGGGTAACTTGAAAGCGTTAAAAACTGTCACAGAAATATGTGCATATACTACAATCTTGATATGGCATTAACTGGAATGAGGAACATAACATACCATGATTGCTCCTTCTACTCCTTAATGATAAATAGAGAATTGTATTAAGATTTAATAAGCAAGCTCTACATATATTATAAGGTATTCATTTGGAAGCCTTAACTGAGGCAATGAGATACAATAGCTAAGAAATTGTTAAAGTACAGACCAAGATGCAAATTTTCAAACAACCTTCATAATGGTATATACAATCAAATGTTCCCAGCCTGGAGAATACAAAACCAATGTATTTCTAGTTCCATTTGACTTGCCTCTTGTCATTCTTTTCAAAATTGAAGAGATTAAAAACCATGGTTATCAGCTTACCAGAATGGGGAGGAGAGGAGGGAGAAAAAATAAAGAAAAGAAAGAAATATCTCATGTGCCTTCCTAGGTGCTAGGAACTATTTTAAGCATTTAAAATATTATTTATTTAATTCTCTCAACATCCATAAATAGAAAGTATTGTAATAATACCCATTTTAAAACTAAGGAGACCAATAAGAACCTAAGGAACTTGTCCAAGGTCACATGGTTATTAAGGAGCAAAGGTGGAATCTGGTCTCAGGCACTCTAGCTATGGTTGAGACCACAGTTCCTACTGTCCATCACTGCACAGGAATCCTTTCTAAAAACAGAAGCAGAGAACGTGCTTTGATAATTTTGTAAATGGTACAGCCAGCTGGTGGAACACAAATGGGAGGGTTTGTTGCCAACAAACTGTGGCAAGACCATGGCAATGCAATTGACAGAAAGTAACGGAGGCGGAAGAGAATGAGACAACAGAATTTAGAGGGAGGGGAGGAGGACGAATAGGTCTTTCTTTGGTTTTCTGGATTTGAAGAAAAAAAAAATCCCTTTGTCTCCGGTTTACTTCTAATTGGTTCCTTCCATTCTACAGAGATAATATTTTAGGACATATATAATTTCCCCAATATATGTCAGTGTATAGGTTTAGAATGGTTAAGTAAATATAGCACTGAATCTGAAATTCAGAAAGAAATAAATGAGAAAACTTTTATGTGTTATAAGGTCTGTACCAAAGCAGGCACTTTGTTCCCAACGGCACACATTTATAAACTGGGATCTATGGACTTGGTCTGTGGATGGTCTCTAAGGGATCTGAGCCACTTAAAACTGCAGGCGAAATTATGCCTACCTTTGCATCTCTGCACTTCTCTGGGGAGCGTGTCCACAGCCTGCATTAGAGTTCCAGAGGGCTTGGTGACATAACAAAGTGTGTAAACTACAGTCCTAGACCCTTAATGGAAGTGCCATACTTTTTTATAACACAGTGCTGTACTTCGTATTAGATTGTGTAGACAAACCACCTCCGTTTAAAGCACTGCTCTGCCATGACCATGAGCAAGTTTCTTACTCTTTCTATGCCTCAATGTCCGCATGTGAAAATCAAGGAGTCTATTATGGTAGTTTTGAGGGTTAATTTAGTTAATATAGATAAAGATAGTAGGGTAGTGCCTGGCACAAAAATTAACTGTGATATTATGTAAGTCTTCCCTTCAACAGCAACAATTTTTTCCACACAGAACTGTATGTTGCAATCATTCCCGCCAAAGAACTACATTCAGAAATTACATTAACGTACATGTAAAATCATTAACTCCGTAACTATTGCACTAAACTGAAAAGCACCCCTCAGATAGAGGTAAAACACTCACCATCAAAATCCTGCCCAAGGATAAACTGCCTAAGAATCATCAAGAGTGAATATTTGATGGATTCCAACCTAGAAACACATTCTGGAGATATGTGTTCAGGCCACGATTCTGCATTTGTAATAAAGGGCCTCAGAGACTAAAGATTTAGGTGATCTATAGACTACCATGAAGAGGATTACCCTTAATTGTTGTACTTTCTGCCCTTTTTATAAGTGTAGCCCTCCTAGTTATATTTTTCAGATATGATGGGATCTCTAAAACCAAGAGATCATTCATAAATCGCCTACATACACACACAGGTGGAAGGGATAAACAAATGTCCTCTTTTTTTTCCCCAGGAAAACTAGTTACTTTGCTCTCCCCTAGAAAAAAAGCTGCTTATTTCTTTTTCTATGCCCAAACTAGCTCTTGTTATTTAAAATATTTCTTATTAAAATTACTTCTGTTATAATTTGGAGGTCTTTAATTTTCCACCTGGCTATAGTTCCAGCCCCTGTCATAGCAATGCCTTTGCCACACAGCATCCAAGGCATGATTATGCCAGTCACGTGTTAGAAAATTTTCTGTCCTCCCAAGTGCATGTCTAAGCAGCAAAATTAAAAAATAAATAAATAAATAAACGCCCACCCACCCCTCTTATAGGTTTTGCATGAGAAGTCTGAAAATCTACAATGATAAAACATGTGAGCATCTTGTACCAAGACATTGATGATATTCTGGTTTTTCAGTATAATGTGAATTCCTTAAAAATTAATCTCTCATCTTCTGTGTAGCTAAATATTTTGAAACTATGTAATTTCTCCATCATAGAAAAAAATTTAGAAACATATTTCTTGGCATATCATTCCAATGGGAATTTCATGCAAAAGTAATATTTTAACAGCAGGCTGTAAGGAAGACTCATTGCCTTGTCAAGTGCCAGTTACAAAATTAGACACAGCCTTAAAGGGAATAAATGGGGGATTAAAATGTTTTTGAAGCTGCTCATTTGTCTAAACTTTATTAAAATTTCCATGAAAGGGTAATGATATTGATCGATATATTGTCATATATACAGAACAAAAACAAAGTGAACAGAAGAATGATAAATTATTTTGTCTTAAAAATTAACATTACTGATGGCCTGTGCTATCTGAACTGTATTTAGATGAATTAACCAGATGCTACCCTTCCATTTCTAAAGAAAGGAATTTAATTCACCCCCAAAACAAAGGAAGGCAAAGCTCAGAAAAAGAGGCGAAGGCTTAACACAGTCACAAGCCTACTGGTTGAGAAGTCATTAGCAAACTATTATTCCATCTAAAACGTAACGGACGTCATTAGCATACTTATTATCGATATGAAATGTTTATACATTGTACTTACCCCAGTGACTAATTTAGGTTACAAATCACGAATTATTATATCATTATTATATATCAAGGTCTGGGTCCTTCCTGGCTTCAGAGTGGTACATTCTGGGTTCTTCTACAGTCCTTTTTGCTAGTACCTTTATACAACCAGGCCAAGAGAGCTATCTTCTTTACCCTTGATGGATTCTGCTTTGTAAATGGATTGCTGTATACTTTCCAATTATCTTTACAAACCATGCTTTCTACCTTGAATATATGTGTATATGTATATGTGTGTGTGTGTGTGTATAAACTGCGTGTGACTATATCATTAGACCCAAGAGTAAACGACTGGATAGTGTTTCTTTGAAGATCTCATGGACAAAAATGGTGGGTTCCCAGGTGCCTTTTGCATTTGAGACGCCCCCCCCGCCCACACACACACACACAACCACCAAAGACTTGTCTGTGGGATCTTTCAACACTACGGTGCTTACTTTCGTAAGCTTAAGAGAAACTTCATTTAAAAACGAGAAGAAAGAGCATAAAACGTTGAGACAGAGAGAAAGAGAGACAGACAAGGAGGACGCAGACTGGTCAGGGACTCACACGTCAGATCCCTCTGCCTCTTGGAAAGAAGCCCGCCCCAGACTGGTGACTGCGTGGTTTCTTTTGTCTGCTCGGTGGTCTCCTCCAGCCAGTGCGTGCGCACCTGCTCCTTCAGAGGCTCCTTCCAGAAGGCCAAGGCCTTTGATCCCCTCCTTCCGTTTCTCACCCTGCTTGAGGAGGTCTGACAAAGACTTCTTCCAGGAGGTCAGGCCCCATAAAGTCGGTTCCTTCAGAACCTGCTGGGGCTCCGCTTTGGCAAGTGCCTCCGGTCTCCGGGCCTCTTCCGCCACGTGGAGCACGATCCCCTCCAACCTGTGCTTCATCTCCCGCACCTGCAGGTGCTTCTCGCGGACCTCCTCGCACCCGGCCCTCAGCAGCCGGTTCCGTCGCGTCGCTCCCACCGCCGCATCCAGGTCCTTCTGGTGGGCCCCAGGGCAGCAGTGGACCAAGGCGCCACGAGGGCACAGGCAGGCGGGTCCGGCACCGCGACAGCCGGAGCTGTTGGACTCCGAGCTCCCGCAGCCTCGCCACGCACGACCGAGCCTCAGGCGGGCTTCCCGGGAGGCGCGTGGGCCCGGCGCGCACTCCCGCCTTGGGGGCCGCGGCGCGCGCAGCTCGCGGCGAACCCCGAGAAGGGCACGGACTCATTCCGCAGGGCCCACTCCCAGGAGGAGTCCCAGGCGTCTCCAGATAGTGCCCCCGGGGCCGCCACAGGACCCCGGGCGGGTCCCAAAGCGCTCCTCATTCCCTCCCCGGTCCGGCTCTGGCACCTGACGGGCGAGGGGCCCCCTGCGAGATGCCCGCGGACCCCGCGCCTCAAAGACTTCGCGGTTCCCTACTCGCGACAGCTCCGCGTCCCCGCGCGTCTGCACCACGGAGCGTCCCCGCTGAGGCTGGCAGCGCCCCCTCCAGGTGAGTTTGCGCGTCCGCAGGCTCACCCGCCTGCTTCCGGGGCGTTCTGGGGGGCCTGACCACCCCGCACCCCCCGAATGGCTTGACGTTTGGGGCGTTCGGCCCGTCCCGGCGCAGTCCAGCTTGTACGTCCCCCGAGAGGGCAAATGGTCCCTGGGCCGCCGTCGTGGGGATATACCCGCGTCGCCGCGGAAATGTAGGACGCAGTCTCTTCCTCAGTTTCCATGGTGGGAGCGGCCTTTTGTTGGCCGCGTGTTCAGAGGAGTCAGATTCTAGCCTCCTGGGCCCCGTTCCCCCAGGAGGCGGCCAAATTGGCCGTGAGCCTCTTCCTTCTGAAGATTCAGGGATGTATGTGGCCTCTCCAGCCTTCCAAGCCCCCCCCCCCCCCCCGGGAGGGGTTCCCGGGGGGGGGGGCGTGCTGGGGCCTTGCCGGGTAGGGTAGGTTCCCACGGCCCCTGTGCATGTGCTCTATGGGGAGAGCACAGGAGGCCTGAGGAAGCAGAGACCCTTCATGAGCTCTGTGTGCCGATGTCTCCTGGGACGCTGTCCCGGGGTGGGGGGCGAGGGGGCCGGGGTGTCGGCTAGTCCTCCCCTTGTTACAGCAAGAGCTGGGACCTCACAACACGACCTGGCTGAGGCCAGGCCCTGCCAGCAGTTAGCCAACGCAGGGTTCATGGTTGAAGCCCTGCTATCCCTCTCCTGCTATGGCCAGGACCTAGGGCTCAAGTCAAGCAGCTTCATCTGTATGCATGGTTTGCTCCTTCAGCTTTCCTGGTAGCCTGGGTAACAGCCTTGCCAAGGTCACCCTGACCTGACCCATACTTGGTTGGGATTACACCGTTATTATTAACCTTGGCCTTGGTCATTTTTATTTTTCAGGGACCTTTGGGGGAAATCAATCTTTTTTTTTTTTTTTGAGAGACCAATCTAAAAGGATCAGTCTTTGATTAATGTTTACCACTCCCTGACTAAAAAAAAAAAAGATATATATTTTTTAAAACATGAGCAGTAGTTTTACTATAAAGCAAAGAATATATTACGCCTCTTAATTTATAATGTCTTTAAAATTATGACTTGGTTATAATTTAACATGCATAATTATAAAATTAAATCATGATTTAACCTGTGTATTTGTCATGTGTGTGAAAGGTAGAACAGAAAGGTCAGAAATTATGAATATGACTGACAATAGAGCATAATTGAAATTATAGTGCCAACAAATAAACAGTTACAACTTCCAGAATGGAAAACTCTTTGTGGAGTTTCACTCCTGTTTTGTTTTAATAGAAATAATATACTTATGTGGTAAAAGAGAAAAATCAGGCAAAAATAAATTATATAGATTATAACATTATCCCTCTTTAATAGCTAAATGATAGCCTGCTCTTTAGAAACCACCAGTCCTTAAATTATCTGGTTTTGTTTATTACCACCATCATTCTAAGGAATGCGATTAAAACATAATATGCCAGTTTGAGATTACATATCGTGCTATCTATTCTTACAGGTAATAAACATGGGATACAGCCTCTGGAGGCAGACTTAGGTCTTGAGAAAAATACCTGAATGTGCCTACATTCTCTAACATTTAAGTAGAATGATATTGATACATAGTAAGGTTGTTACGATTCATTAAAATGTATAAAATGTTCAGACCTGGATATATTTACAAGTCAGTATCATGGCTATGTAAATATAATAATGACATAATTTAAGTAGTGTGATAGACTCAAGTAAGAAAACATGCCTTTTTTTTTTTTTTTTAACCACTTGAAGGAGCATGTTCAAACTATCAAGTTCAATTCTTTATCTTATACTTTATCAACTGCTCAAAACTGTTATCAGATGTTTTTTATAATCATTAAAACCACTTTATAATCATACTAAATCATACT
>NW_026058152.1:0-60735 GCF_023721935.1 Panthera uncia | reverse complement strand
GACGGCTCCTTCCGGAGAGACTGCGATGGCTCCTCTGAGAAGGACTTTGGTGGCTCCTCTCAGAGGGACTTTGACGGCTCCTTCCGGAGAGACTGTGATGACTTCTCTGAGAAGGACTTCGATGGCTCCTCTCAGAAGGGCTACGACATCTCCTTTCAGAGGGACTTTGGTGGCCCCTTTGAGAGAGACTGTGATGGCTCCTCTGAGAGGGACTACCATGGCTCCTTTCAGAGGAATTACATGGGGTTCTCTGCCTTAAGAAGCTTTTGTGGTTTCGTTTCTTGGGTGTCAGTTTCTCTTTAAGGTGACTGTGTGAGTTTCTCTTAAGTGAATCTTGTAGAATTCTCCCTCGGTCCTGAACTCTGGTTCCCGATTTGGAGTTCTTGGACTCCTGGATGGAGATTTCACTTCTGCCAAAGTTTTTCTTAGCTCTGCTGCTACTGTCATTTTGAACAACACCCATAGACTGTCTGCTTGAAGTGGTTTTGAAAGTGGTACTTCTTTGGGAAACTATGCGCTTGGGCAGTTGGGTATGTCTAGGTTTGAAAGAGCTATCCCATTTTGGTTGTTGAACTGATCTGAGTTGCTCTGTTTCTTCCCTTAATGTGCTCTCCTGCTTAGTGGTTAGGTCTGTTGGCTTTAGCTTGACAACTGGCATCCCGTCACTTTTGATATCTCTTGATAAGTAATAGTCTCTGGCTTTTCGTTTTGGATGCTGGTTTTTGCTTGACCACAAATGGTCTGGCCTTGATCTGTCCTCAGGCTTCTGCCCAACAAAAGCCATAATTCTGTGTGCCATCTGGAATGCTTGCTTTAGGCCTTGAAAAAGCAGTTGAATGAATTTGGGTTGGGAGGATTTCTTAGGTTGTCTTTTCAACGAGGCAGTCATTGTCTGAGATGCTCCATTCCTCTTCCTTGTAAACTGGGCTGGTAATTCCCTAGAAGGACTCTGTGTCATGGCTCTACCATTTGTGTAGAACTCTGCATTTTGTGTTCTGCCTCCTCTGGTTCCTTTCATTGGATATTTTGAATCATGGGTCTTTTGGGTTCTCCTTTTAGCCCATTTTTCATCCTGAACATCTTCAGAGTCACTATCTGGTAAAGAGTGAACTTGAGTAAATTCATATTGCCCAGAGTCTCTAATTTCTGTCTTTCCTACTAGGTCAGGGCTCCTATACTGCCTTCGCCTGATGTGCACTTGTACAGGAGAAGCAGGAGCCTGGGAAGATCCAGACTGGAAATCTATCGTAGAAGTAGGACTCTTGGAAGCTCGAGTGTAGACATTAGCTTTCCTTAGTGATGGTGACATAGGACTCCTTGGTGTGATGGGTCTGTCTCTTCTGTGATACTTTGAAACTTGGGGTCTTTTCCCAGTTCGCAGCCTAAAGCCAAGATGCAACCTAATCTCTCCATGGCCTTTAGGAGTGCTTACAAGGTGGAGCTGTGGATAAATAAGAAGGTAAGGCCCAAGAGTACCCTGTAATTTATGACAGCAACTAAATCCTGCACATCGGCCACATTGTAGGCAGATAGGGTATTTTAAAACCAGACCTGAAGTTAGAGGTGGAGGAACATTTGGGGGTATTTGACTCCTTAACAGTTTTGCTGCTATTTTTAGCTGCAGATCTTGTAACAGCTGGAACTGTTCTGAGAAGTCAGTTTTGGCCTGGGGAAGAAAACTTGGCTTGAGAGAGTGTTGGGATTCAAAAATCCTTGTCTGTGAATAACTCTGTGAGTTCTCACTCTCTCCCACTGGAACAGAATCTTTCCTAGTGAAAACTATATCGAAGGAGGACTCTAACTTTACTGGGGCAGGAGGCTGGCCCCCTGTACATGAAGCAGGAATGGGCTGAATGACTTCCTTGGATGTATCATTGAGCTTTGAATTTACTTTCTTTATTCTCATTCTAGTCCCAGAGTATTGCTGTATTATAGAGGACATGGAACCACGTGTCCACATCTTTAAGGCCATTCTTTGCTCATGATCATGACATGAAGTATGTCTTTGAATGTAGTTTTTGACCACTGAAGGCTGAGAGATAGTACCTCGACCCTTCTCTAGCAAACTCTGGGAAAATTTCATCAGTTCAGCTGGAACCCCAAATAAATTCTGAATAGACTGACAGACATCTGCAGTGGCTCTCTCTGTTAAAGATGTTCGAGAATAGAGCTTCCTTGTCATAGTGGCTCCCAAGACATTCCCCAGCGTTAGCATATTGGAAAGATATTTTCTAGGTAGTCGCTGTCTCCAGGAGTGATTCTCCCAGACATTCTGTTGTCTCCCCAGGACAGACCAGGTAAGGCCTCTTTGAGTTCCCGATCCTGACTGAAACGTCCTAGATGGTGATCTCCAGCTTTGTGGTGGATGTTGGGATAGGTCGTGGAGTAAGTTCTCTAGCTCTTCCACCTGCTTCTTATTAGTCCTCTCCTTAGATATGACACCCACTCCTGGGATCTCAAAATGTGGGGTTTCTACAATGTTAGTTATTTTATCAGACGGTTGATTATGAAGGGACGAGGTAAGGGTTGAAGACCGTATCATAGTAGAGTCTATAAAGGACTCTTCAGGCTCCAAAATATCTGTCCCAAGGTTTTTTACATCCAAAGTCCTTGATACTTCCGGCAGCTCAAAATCCCAAAGGCTTCCTAATTCAGATGTTTCGGCAGAGCTTGAGATAAGTGAGTTTGAAGAGTTGTACAGAAATCTAGAGATATAATTATCTATTTGTAACTCCTCTCTTGATGTAAAATCCTCAGATTCCCTAATCTGATATACCTGTCCTAGATTCAAATCCTCAGATTCCCTGATTTGAGAAGACCCTATTTTTGTCCCTACTGATTTCATGGCCTGAAGCCCTTGTTCACGAGTGAACATTGTAGGTTTCTCAAATGGAGATGTTGGCTGTGAGAGTAATTCTGCAGATTTCACTTTAGTATTTGGCCTTGGAGTTAATTCTACAGGTTCTACCATTTCTTGAAGCTGTGGCCTTGGGAATAAATCCAAACAATCCAGTGCTTCAATCGCTGACCCTAAGGCTACTCCTATTGGTTCTACAACCTGAGGAATTGGTCCTGGTGCTAATTCCTCAGATTTTACAATTTGAAGTGGTGGCCCTGGGATTAACACAGTCTTTACGATTTGAAACCCTGTCAACTTCATTGTTTCCAAAATTTGGTGTGTTGGCTCTGTGGCTAATTTCTTAGATTTCACATTCTGCAACCATAGCCCTGAGGTAAACTCAGAAGATCTCACATCTTGCAGTTTTGGAGTCAACTCAAGGCAGTCTACCTTTTGAGAGATTGGCCCTGGTGTTAATGCTACAGATTTCACAACTTGAGGTGGTGGCCCAGAAGTCACTTTCACATAGTCAATAACTTTTTGGGGAACTACCGGGGTTACCCCTTGAGCAACGTGAAGCTGTGTCTTTGTAGATTCTGTGACCTGATCTGGCGGCTTTGGACTAATCCTCATATATTCTGAAATTCGACCTTGTAGTCCTGGACCTATCTCTGAATATTTCATCCTTTGATTCTGTGACAATGATAATCCCACTGATCCATCCCCTTGCTGCCATGTCTCAGGTATGAGCTTTACAGATTCTGCACATCCTGCAACTTGATCTGTCGGCTTTGGGGGCAACTCTAAAGATTCCTCCCTTTGAAGCCGTTGCTTAGAAGTTAAACCCATAGATTCAGGAACTTGATATCCTAGTCCTGGTGTCATCTCTGAAGACCCTGGGACATGATGTAATGACTGTGTAATCAATGCTTCAGAGTCTTCCCTTTGCAGCCTTTTCTCAGAGATCACCTCCACAAGTTCTAGTGCTTGAGGATAGGGCCTTGGAAATCTCTCTGCATATCCAGTGGTTTTACGTATTGGCTTTGGGGTCATTCCAAGGAATTCCTTCCTTTTTGGCCTTGCCTTGGAGGTCAATCCCATAGTTTCTGTAGTGTGATGCTTGGGCTCTGGGGTCATCTCTTCAGATCCTACAGCTTGCTGCAGTAGCCTTGTATGTAATTCCTCCAAATCCTTAACTTGAGTCTGTGACTGAGAGAGCAACTCCAGAGTTTTTGGGATTTGGTAGCTTTCCTTTAGGGTTAATTCTAAGGATTTAGAGCCTCGATTTCTTAGCACTGGAGTCACATCAACAGATTCTGGTACTTGGAGATCTAGCCCTAGAGGCTGATGAAGGAGGAATCCTGAAGATTCCATGGCTTTACTTGTTGGCTTTGGGGTCAACCCTACAGATTTTTCTATGGTTTCTTTGCCTTGGTGTGCCAACCTTTGTGCCATTGCTGAAGATTCTGTGATGTGATAAATTGGTATTGAAATCAAACTCACAGATTTAGGGACCTGATGAATTGGCGTTGGGATCATCTCCACATGTTCTACAAACTGATGCTCTGGCCTAGGGATTATCTCAGAGGAGTTTGTGATTGGATACCTTCTTTTTGGAGTTAGCTCCTCAGATTTTGTTCTTTGAAGCAGTGACCCTGGTGGTAACTCTACAGGTTTTATATCTTGTTGCAGAGATGCTGAAGACAATTTCACATGTTTTATACTTTGCAACTTTGGTTCTGGAGTAAACTCCAAAGATTTCTCACCTTGTTGCTGTGATTCTGGAGACAAACTTGAAAATTTAACACTAGCCAACATCGGTCCTGGTATGAACTTCTTAACTGGCTCTGGTGCCAACACCACTGATTTCATACCTTGCCATCCTGAAGTCAACTCTTGGCAATTCATACCTTGCTGTTGGGACCCTGGTGTCAACTCTACAGATTTGACATCTTGAAAACATGACTCTGGTGCAAAGACCTCAGAATTAACACATGGTGACCTGAGGCATGATGACAACCCTAAAGAATTAGCACTTTGAGGCTGTGGCAATGGGTTTGACTTCAAAGATTTCACATCTTGAAAATGCGGTGAAAACACCACGGATCTCACATTATGCTGCCTGAGGTGTGAGGGCAACTCCTCAGAATTCATACCTTGAGGATGTGGCCCTGAATTTAAATCCACAGATTTCATTATTTTAAAACATGGCTCTCGTGCAAACATCTCACATTTCAAGTCCTGCAGCTCAGAGCCTGAAATCCGTTTCACAGAATTTGCACCACAAAGCAATGGCTCCTTGCTCATCTTCATAGATTTTACATCTTCAAGCAATGGCTCTGGTAAAAATAAGACAGATTTCATACCATTTAACGGAGAGCCTACAGTGAACACTGACTGCACAACTTGTTGCTGTGACCCACAGTGATTCTCCCAAAACTGGATTTCTGGAAACTTTGCCCCTGGTATTAACTCAGAAGATTTTATACCTTGCAAATATTGTCCAGGGTTGAACAGAATAGATTTTGTACCTTGAGATTCTAACCCAGGATTCAATTCAGAGGGTTTTGTGCTTTGCATCTGTGGCCCTGGATTAAACTTTACAGAATTCATGCACTGAAATTCTGACCCTGAATTCAAATCAGAAGAATTCACACCTTGCAGCTGTGGGCCACAGTTGAACTCCTGTGATGTTACACCTGGAAACTTTGTCCCTGGAGTCAATTCACATTTCATATTTTGTAAATGTTGCACAGGGTTGAACAAAACAGATTTTATACCTTGAAATTCTGACCCCAGATTCAAATCAAAAGATCCCATACCTTGACATTTTATCTCTGAAGTCAACCCAAAGGATTGTATACCTTGCAAAGGTGGCTCAAATTTGTACTCCACAGCGTTTACACATTGTAATTTTGCCTCTGGATTCAACTCAGAAGAATTTACACAGTTTGTCTGTGGCCCAGGTTTGCATCCCATAGGTGCTACACCTAGAAACTTTGGCCCGGGAATCAATTCAGATTTCAAACATTGCAAATGTGGTTCAGGGTTGAACACCACAGATGTCTCACTGTGACTCTTGGTCCCTGGATTCACCTCAGATCCCATACCTTGACATTTTGTCCCTGAAGTCAACTCAAAAGATGGTACACTTTGCAAAGGTGGCCCCAGTTTGCACCCCATAGAATTTACACATTGTAATTTTGGCTCTGGATTCAACTCAGAAGGATTTATACAGTTCATCTGTGGCCCAGGGTTGCATCCCATAGGTGCTACACCTAGAAACTTTGGCCCTGGAATCAGTTCAGATTTCAAATCTTGCAAACGTATTCCAGGGTTGACCACTACAGATGTCTCCCTTGGAAACTCTGTCCCTGAATTCAACTCAGAAGACTTCCTACTTTGAAGTTTTGAAACTGAAGTTAATTCAGAAGAGTTTACACCTTGCAAGTGTGACTCAGGGTTGCATCCAACAGCATTTACACACTGAAGGTTTGGTTTTGAAATAAATGCAGACGAATTCATACCTTGCAAATGTGGCCCAAGGCAGAACAACTTAGATTTTATACCTTGAAGCTCTGGCCCAGGATTCAACTCAAAAGATTTTACACCTTTCAATTGAGGCCCCGTGTTGAATGCCATAACATTTATACACTGAAGCTGTGGCCCTGGATTCAACTCAGAGCATTTCCCACCTTGTAATTTAGGCTCATGATTGAATTCCGGAAATTGCTCATATGGAAGCTTCATGTCTTTGCACAACTCAGATTTTATCACTTGTAACTGTGGCCCAGGATTGAACTGGAAAGACTGCATACCTTGAACACTTGTTCCCTGGCACAGCTCAGAAGATTTCACATCTTGCAACTGTTGCTCAGGATTGAATTCCATAGATTTCACATCTTGAATCTGTGTCCCTTTGCATAATTCTGAAGATTTTCTATGTTGCAAATGTGGTCCATGATTGTATACCATAAATTTTACACTTTGAAGCTCTGGCCGTGGGTTCAACTTATATGATTTCTCTTCTTGCCACTGCTTCCCAGCACTGAACTCAGAAGATACCACACTGTGAATCTTTGATTCCAAGGCTAACTCAGAGGGGTTTGCAACCCGAAATTCTGGGTCATGATTGACTTCTGTAGTTTTCACTATTTGAAGCTTTATGGACTCAGGAGATTTTGCACCTTGCAACTTTGCCCCAGGGTTGAATTCCACAGATTTCATACCTTGAAAGTGTGCCCCTGGTGTCAACATAGACAATTTCCTATTTTGTAACTGTAGGGCTGACTTGAACCCCAAAGATTTCACATCTTGTACCTTTGTACCTAGATTCAATTCAAGAGATTTCGTATCTTGCCACATGGGCCTGGTGATGAATTCCACAGATCCTCCACTTTGAAGCTTTGTTTCTGGTGTTAACTCAGAAGATGTCACACCTTGTAACTGTGGAACAGGTTTTAACTCAACAGATTTCAAATCTTGAAGCCTCCACTCTAGCGTCAAATCAGATTTCTCACCTCGTCTCTGTGGTCTAGGGTTGAACTCCACAGATTTCACTCCTTGAAGCTTCCTCTTCTGGGTTAAATCAGATTTCCCACCTTGTAGCTTTGGACCATGGTTGAACCCAAAGGATTTCACTTCTTGAAGCTTTGACTCTGGGATCATTTCAGAAGATTTCATACCTTGAAAGTGTGATCTAGAATTGGACCCTGTAGATTTTATATCTCGAAGCTTTATACCCATAATCAGCTCTGAACATTTTATATCTTGTAACTTTGGGCTGGATTTCACACCTGAAAACTTCCTCCCCAGGGTCATATCAGAAGAGTTCTCACCTTGTAACTTTGAACTAGGTTTCAATTCTACAGATTTCACTCCTTGAAGATTTTCCCTTGTGATCACCCGAGATTTCACATCCTGCAACTGTGGCCCAGACCTGGAATTCGTAGATTTTACATCTGGAAGCTTTACACCCATGATCAACCTAGAAGATTTCGTATCTTGAAACTGTGGGCCTGACTTGAAATCCACTGATTCCACTTTTTGAAGCTTTGTCCCTAGTATCAATTCAGAAGATTTCACACCACTCAACTGTGACCCAGGTTTGAACTTTGCAGATTCCACATCTTGAAACTTTGTTTCTGAGAGTAACTTAGAACAATTCACTCCTTGAAATTGTGGCTCAGGGTTGAACACCAATTTCACATTTTGAAGCTTTGATCCCAGGATCAGGTCAGAAGATTTCACAACTTGCACCTGGGGACTGGGGCTGCTTTCTTTATGTTTTACATTTTGAAGTTTTGTCTTTGAGGTCCCTTCAGAAGAATTCACACCTTGTAACAATGGTCCATGGTTGAAATCTGTAGATTTGGTACCTTGAATTTCTGTCCCTACAGTCAGTTTAGAAAATGTTGTACCTTCCAATTGTGAACTTGGATTTAATTCAGTAAATGTCATATCGTGGGACTTTATCCCAGGTGACAACTTAGAAGATTTTAGACCTTGCCACTGTAACCCAGAGTTGAAATTCTCAGATTTCACACCTTGAAGTTTTGTCTGAAGAGTCAATTCAGATGACTTCCTACTTTTCAAGTGTAGTGGAGAGTTCAACTCTATAGTTTTATCACTTTGTAATTGTGACCCTTGGCTTAATACCCCAGATTTCACCTCGGGAAGCTGTGGCTCTTGTGTAAGCACTAGAGACTTGACACCTTGAGGTTGTGCTCCTGGGGATGACTGTAAGGGTTTCACTTCTTGAAGCTTTGGTCCTGCAGTCAATTTAGTAGATTTCCTATCATGCAAGGAAAGCCTAGATTTCAGTGTCATAGATTTTATACCACAGAGCTTTGATCTTGATGTCAGGTCACATGATTTCATACTTCTAACCTGTAGAAAAGGTTTCAAATCGAAACCTTGAGGCTGATGTTCCTGGAGTGATGCTAAAGATGGTGTATCTTGGAGCTTTGGCCTTGGAGTCAATGCAGATGACTTTGTATCTCTTAACTGTATTAAAGGTTTCAACTCTACAGACTTGACACCTTGAGACTGTAATCCAAGATTTAACTCTACAGACTTCACAGCTTGGAATTCAGGTCCTGGTATCCACTGAACACATCTCATACTTTCTAGCTGTGGCTCTTGTTTAAACTCAATAGTTTTTATATCTTGAAGCTGTGGCTCTGAGGTTGATGCCAAAGTCTTCCCTTTTTGCAGCTGTGGTCCTGGGAACAACTCAGGAGTTTTCACATTCTGCACCTGTGGCCCAAGGTTGAAATCTGCATATGTTGCACCTTGAGTTTTTGTCCCGAAAGTCAATTCAGATGACTTCACATCTCTTAACTGTACTGAAGATTTCAACCCTCCGGATTTAGCACCTTGAGATCGTGACCCAAGATTTAAATCTACAGATTTCACAGCTTGGAACTTAGGTCCTGGTATCCACTGAATACATCTCATACTTTCAAGCAGTTGCTCTTGCTTTAACTCAACAGTTTTTACACAGAGTTGTGGCTCTGAAGCTGATGCTGAGGGTTTCACTTGGTGCAGCTGAGGTCCTGGGATCAACTCAGGAGATACTATGCTTTGCAACTGTGGTTCAGGTTTAAACTCTTTAGGTTTTAAACCTTGGATATTTGATTCTGGAGTCAGTTCACATGGTTTCATACCTTCAAACTGTAACTCAAAATTGAAGTCTACTAATTTTCCATCTTTAAATTTTAGCCCTGGAATTAATTCCAAAGACATCTCACCTTCTGACTTAGACCCTCTCTTCAATTGCTCTGAATTCATACATTGCTGCTCTGGTGAGAGTACAGATATCTCGCCACGCCGTTCTGGCCCAGAAGTTAAATTCATAAGTGCCATCCCTTGAAATTGTTGCCTTGGGGCTAAATCCACAGATTTTACTCCTTGAAACTTTGGTCTTCTGGTCACATTCACAGATTTTACTTCCTGCTTTTTTGGCCTTGGGATCGACTTCCCAGATTTTATACATTGCAGCACTAAATCTGGAGTTTCCTCTACAGATTTTAAACTTTGATACTTTAAACATGGGGTACTCTCGACAAGTTCCTTATCTTGCGTTTGTGGCTCTAAAGTCAATTCCTCAGGTTTCACAACTTGCAGTTCAGATCCTTGGAGCAATGGCCCTTGTGCAAAAGACACAGATTTCTCACCTTGCATCTTTGGCCCAAATTTCAATTCCACAGTTTTCACATCTTGCAGCTGTGTTCTTGGGACCAACTCCACAGTTTTGAATTCTTGAGTTTTTGCATGCATAGTCAACTCAGATTTCTCACCTTGAAGCTTGTTATTTGCGGTATCTTTCACAGATTTGACATCTTCTATTTCAGCCCCTGAGGTTATCTCCACAGATTTCTCACCTTCCAGCTGTGGACTGGAGGTTAGCAACATGGATTCCATACCTTTTAAGGCCACAGACTTCATATCTTTCAGCTCTGACTCTGAGATTAACAACTCAGATTTTAAACCTTGAAGTTTTGAGCCTGGGATCAGCTCCATTGGTTTCACACCTTCCACCTGTGGCCCGGGGGTTAACACCATAGACTTGACATCTCCCATTTGTGGCTTTGGTGTTTGCACAGATTTCATACCTCCCAAATGCAGCCCTGGGGTTAACTCCTCAGATTTCCTATCTTCCAGCTGTGGTTCTGGGATTAGTGCCTTAGATTTTAAACCTCGAAGCTTTGAGATTGGGGTCCACTCCACAGGTTTTATATCTTGCAACTGTGGTCCTTGGATCAATTTAGGAGATTTTATACCTTGTAACTCTGGTCTTCTAGTCAACTCAGAATATTTCACACTTGGCAACTGTGACCCGGGAGTCAACTCCATAGGTTTTGCATATGGTTTCTGTGGCTCTGAGACAAATTTATAAGAAATGTTACCTTCAAAGCTTGACATTTGGTCTATCACTAAATGTTTTACACCTTGAAATAGTGTCTCTGGTACTAACATCTCAGGCGTGACCACTTGCTTTCCAGGTTGTGGGGTGAACCTCATAGATCTTACTCCTTGTATCTTTGGCTTTGGGGTCAACTCAAAAAAATTCACACATTGTAGTTGTGGTCCCAAGTTTAACTCTGAAGATTTCACTCCGTGAGGTTGAGTTCCTGATATCAGATCACAAAATTTGACATCTTGTAGCCATGGCCCTGGGTTAAGCCCCACTTGTTTTATACCCTGCAGCCCTGGTGACATCTTTGCTAATTTAGAATCTTGAAACCCTAACTCTGGAGTCTTCTCCACAGAATTCACACCATGAAACTTAGATCCTGGGGTTTGCTTCCCAAATTTGACACCTTGAAGCTTTGGCCCTGAAGTCAATTCAGAAAATTTGACCTCTTGCTGCCTTGGCCCTAGGTTTAGTTCCTGAGATTTCACACCTTGCAACTGTAGTTCTGAGGTTAATTCATTGGATTTCATGCTAGGAAACTGTAGTCCTTCAGTAGACAGAAGAGATTCTGTATTTTCACCCAAGGGTCTTTGGCTTGACTGCAAAGATGATTCTGTTACAAATCCTGTAGACTTCATATCTTGAAGCTGTGTTCCTGGTATACACTGCAAATGTTTGAAACCTTGACGCTTTGGTTCTGAGGTCAAATCAGAAAACTTGACATCTTGCAAGCATGGTCCTGAGTTTTGTTCCACAAATTTCACACCTGGAGTTTGTGGTTTTGAAGTCAATTTTATGGGTATAACATTTTGATGCTTTGGTCCTGGGATAGATAATTTGATTTCTTGCACTGGGGAACCAGGGGTCAGTTCATCACATTTCATACCATGATGTGGAGACCCTGAAATTAAATCTATAGGTTTTTCTCCTTGAAGAAGTGGCCCTTGGGATAACTCTGAAAATCTGACACTTTGCAAATGTGGCCCTAGGGTCAATTTCACACCTTGAGGCTGGGCCCCCTTAGTCAATTCCTCTGATACTACACTTTGTAGTACTGGTTCTTGTACCAGCTCCTCAAATTCTACCACTCCAGTAGTAGCTGGCTGTTGGATTAAATTAACATATTTCATGTCTTGTAATTGTGGCTCTGGATCCAACTGCATAGACTTTACTCCCTGGAGCTGTGGCCCTGGGGTCAACTCCATAACATGTGGTTTTGGTCCTGTGATAAATTGTTTAGATCCTACCACTAATGGGGATGACTCAGGGGTTAACTTCACAGATTTCAAATTTTGTAGTGGTGGCTCTGATTTCTCATATTGCATCCCTGGTCCTAAAGTAAATTCCAGAGATCCTTTTTTAAAATATGGCATTGTCTCTTGGGTGTTTTCAACTTGAAACGATGCCAACCCCATAGTTTCTGTCTTTTCTGACCTTAGAGGTATCTCTGAAGACTCAGTAACTTGAAGATGTGGTTTTAGAGTCATTCCTGCAGATTCTATAACTTGACCTGTTGGTTTTTGTGTTAATGCCTCAGAAGTCAGCCTCATGGCTTCTGTGTCTTGATAGCCTGGCCCCGGAGTCATCTCTGAAATTTTTTTAAAATGTGGCCTGGCCATCATCTCAGCAGTTTCCATGACTTGCTGTGGGATTAACTTCACTGATTCCTCCTCTTGTGGCCAGATCTCAGAAGCTAACTCTGTAGATACTGTGTCTTGATGCCATGGTCTGGAAGTTGGACCCACAGATTTAATTGCTTGTAAATGTGGTTCCATGGTCAGTTTCCTTGATTCTTCATGTAAGTGTGTGTCAGGAATTAACCTCCTAGATTCTTCCAGTGGTGCAGTTATATCCACAAATTTATTACCATGCATTAATGGACCTAGAGTCAACTCCTCAGGTTTTGTACTGTTGGGCTGTGGTTCTGGGGTCAATGGGACATATTTCATACTTTGAAATTGTGGTTCTGAGATCAACTCCTTATAGTTCGTAAATTCTGAATATGGTCCTAGATTCAAATGAACAAACTTCATACCTTGGGACTCTGGGTTCAATATTTGTGGGTTCATACCTTGCATCTCTGATCCTGATACCAACTCTGGAGATTCTTGTATTAAGTGTTGAGACACTGGAGTCTCCAAGGCTTTTACACCCTGGAGCATTGTCTCACGGGTACCTTGTAATGGCACTGAGTTCATCTGAATAGATCCTGAAGTTTGACTCAATGGTCCTGGAGTATTTCCTAAAGATGACTGTTTCAACTCCACAGATTCTTTCCTGTAGTGACAATTGTCAGAAGTCAACTCTGCTTCTGTTCCTGGATATCTTGGCTGTACAATCATTCCTAAAGATTCTAAAGGTTGATGCCATGGGGTAGATCCTTCAGGTTCTGTGGCTTGATGATTTGGCTTGAGGCTCAACTCTACAGATTTTACTGCTTGAATGTGTGCCCCTGAGATTGGTTCCTCATATTTCATATCTTCTACCTGTGTTTCAGGAATCAACCTTCTACATTCTACCATTTGAGGAATTTTCACATCTTTAAGCAATAGTACCGGGACTATCTCCTCAGATCTTTTATCTTGTAACCATGGTTTGGGGGCCAAATCCACAGATTTCCTATCTTTCTGTAATTGTCTTAGGGTCAACTCCACACCTTTTATATCTGGAAACTCTGGTGGTAGGGCCAAATGAACATATTCCAGACCTTGCAACTGTGAACTGGAGGTCAAATCTTTCAATTTCCCATTTTGCAACTGTGGTGCTGGGGCTAACTCAGTGGATTTTCCACTTTGTTGTTGTGTTCCTAGGGTTAAATGAATAGATTGCACACCTTGAAGCTGAGACCCTGGGGCTACCTGCACAGAATTCCTACTTTTCGTCTGTGGAATGGGGGCCAACTCATCAGATTTTACAGTCTGCTGTTGAAGTTCTGGGACCAATTCTATAGACTTCACAGTTGGGATCAGCTCTCCATATTTTACCACTTGTGGGACTAAACCTGTGGTTATATCTATAGATTTTATATTTTGCATTCTTGGTCCCAAGGTCAGTTTCTCAGATTTTGCATTTTGCAATCCTGAGGATAACTTCACAGAATCCACAACCTTAAGTTGTGGCATTGGCTGCACCCCCAAATACTCTACACTTGGAAGTAGTGATGCAGTAGTCTTTGCTGTAGGTTCTGTGACTTGATGCAGTGGCTTTTGGCTCACTCCCTTAGATGCTGTACTTTGACCCGGCGACCTTGGGACTGTCCCTAAAGATTCCATTATTTGATGATGTGATGGTGTTAACTCTACAGATTTCTTCATTTGTAGCCATGTGTCAGAGGCCAACCCCATATTTTCTGTAATTTGATGGCTTTGCCTTGGGCTCACCTCTGAAGATTCTAGGGTTTGAAGCCGTGGAGTCAACCTTGAAGATTCCATGACTTGATGAGGTGGCCCTGGGATTAATGCCATAGTTTCTGTGCCTTCATGATATGGTTGTGGAGTCATCCCCACAGGGTCTAGCACTTGAATCCATGAACCAGGAGTCAACTCAAGAGGTTCCTTGACTTGAGATATTGGCCTTGAGGTCAAATCCTGAGTTTCTACAGCTTGTGACTGTGGTGCTATGATCATTCCAATTGGTGACCCCGGTGTTATTGGAGTTACCTTTAGAGAATGTATGGATTGATGTGATGGCATTGGAACTATCCCTACTGATTCTTTGACTTTAGGTGATGGCTCTGAGGGTAAACCCACATATTCTACAACCTCAGGTGGACCAATAGTAGTAGGAGAGCTAGAAGTCAAACCATTTGGCTGAGTTGCTCCTGGGGTCAAATTTGCGATTTGAGACTGCGAATCTCCAGATTCTACAACATGTGGCTGTGCTGGTGGAATTATCCCCATGAAATCCATAGCTTGTAATAGTGCCACTGGAGTTACTTTCATGTAATCCATAACTTGATGAGATGGACTGGAGATCATTTCCAATGATCTTGTTTTTTGACATATGGGCTCTGGAAGAAACTTCAACGGTTCTATGACTTGACTTTGTGGCTTTGAGGTTATGTCCACTGATTCAGTAACTTCATGCTGTGGCCCTTCAGTCACTTCCACAGTTTCTATAACTGCATGTTTTGCCTTTGGACTCATCTTTCCTGGTGGTATGACTTGATGGTCTAGTGATGTGTTTATTTCTGCTGACTTCATGGCTTGATATTGTGTTCTTGGGGTTATTCCCACTGATTCTGTGATATGTGGATGTGATTTTTTAATCATCCCCATAGAATCCGTGACTTGAAGCAATACTATAGGAGTTACCTTCACATTGTCTGTGACTTGATTCTGTGGTCTTGAGGTCATCTTTGATTCCATAGCTTGATACTGAGGACTTGGTATTACCTCCACTGATTTAGTGACTTGATATGATGGTTTGGGGCTTACTCTCACTTTTTTCGTGGTTTCCATTGGTTTCCCAACTTCATCTGGTGGCTGTGGGAACAAACCCACAGATTCTATCACTTCTGAATGTGATTCTGGGATCATCCCCATCGAATCCATGACTTGAAGTAATGCCAATGGAGTTACCTTTATGTTATCTGTAACTTGGTATGGTAGCCTTGGGGTCAATTCCACATTAGTCACTTGGGTCTTATGCTGCTGTATCCTTTTTTCTGGAAGGCCTATGACTCTATGCTCTATACTGAGCTCTAGGACATGTTTTGGCTCCTTCTGCAGTAAAGTGGTTTCCTCTTGATTTATGTCAACTCCTAAACTTTTGGGAGGTGGAGTGCCCAGTGATGTAACTAAGGGCCTGGATTCAAGAATTTGGGGGCCATCCCCTGGTTGTGACTGCTTACCTGGGAAAAGTGACTGTGAAATTTTTGTTTCTGTTCTCTTTAATCCAGATTCCACTCCAATATTCACATGGAGCTGAAATGATGGACAGTTTGGGGATTTATTGTTGATACTTTGTTTACTGCTTTGATGAATGGGCATAGATACCTGGATTTGAGGTTTCTCTGGTTCAGGGACTCCTCCTTGTGCATCGATTAAATAATTCAGCATTGCCCATGATTCCCTCACAGGCAGAGGTACTGTTTGTTCCCTCAAAGTACAAACCTTCCAAGCCATATGTCCCTCTAACTCCCACCTAGCCAAAGGAGAGAGACGGATTGGAGCCCACCCTGAGAATCGTGGTCTCTCCCTGGAGCCAGAATTTGGCCCATGATCCCATGTCAAATGACTCTTGCTCCTCCTTCCATTCTTTGTTTTCTCTTGGTGGCAGAGAGCTGGGGATTCAAGAACAGAGTTGATAAAAGAACTTTGAGATCCTAAGGGTGAAAGTGCTGCCAAATTCTGAAAAAGTTTTGATTTCCCAAACTCTGAGAGCCTAAAAGTAGGCAGCAATGTGCCTTGGCTCCTGAACTCAGAAGGCTGTTTCTTGGGTAAAATAGGTAAACTATGGCTCCGGAGTTGCCAGGTTGTTTCTTCAGAAAAGACAGGAAAGTGTGACAGGCTGGAATTGTTGCTTAATGATCCAGAGGAGATGCTGTGGTCAGTAGAATGTTTTGCCTTCTTACAGCCACAACAGGGTAGAACAGGCTCCTGAGCCACAAACACAGAGGAGGTGGAGGAAGAAATCTTATCTTGTGGTTCAGGCAAACACAATTCCAAAAGACTTGATCTGAGAAATAAAGAAAAGTTTCCATTTGCTTTGAAGCAGAAGAAGGTAGGAAAAGTAGGAAAAGGGAAAAATAATGGCTATTTCAAATGCAAAATATTTTGGCCTGAAGGATAACTACAACAGCAAAAGAGGCTGCTTTCCCCAACATCATTTACTTATGGAAAGAATTCCTCCATCAGGAGGAAAGGGAAGCATTTGTCTCCATTCCATTCAGAAATGATCCACAGACCAGTTGTTCTTAAATGTCCTTTGGACCCAGAATTTATCCCCACTGCCAAACAAACAAACCAACTAACTAACCAACCAACCAACTAGCAATCTCCCATTTCCCTCTCTCTTTCCCTCCCTCCTTCCCTCTCTCCTACTCTCCCTCCTTCAGTTCCTTCCTTCCCCCCTCTTAAAAGTTTACCACCTTTGGGGCACCTGGCTGGCTCAGTCCGTAGAGCATGTGACTATTGATCTCAGGGTTGAGTTCAAGCCCCAAAGAGTTTACTTAAAAAAAGGGGGTGGGGGGGGGGGCTCTACCACCTGCTGCAGTTCCCACCTAGAAACTACTACTTTCCCTGACCTTGCACATTCCAGGTGTTGGAAGATCTGTTGAAGACTTCTCTCCATTGACCAGAGTATATATTCCTGGGCCCATCCCACAGGGAGTCCTGAAAAACTGGATATAAGAGATTGTATCAGTGTAGTTGAAGTGATATTAAAGTACTAGTAAAGAAACCATTAAGAAGAGTGACTTAACTTGTAAAGGAAACAGCTATCATAGTGAGTGAAGTAAAATAGTTCTAGCTTACTCCTAATTTTACAGAGTTTATCAGTAGGGTAGGCTGAAGAGAGAAAGAATAGATAGTGAAGATCAGCTTTACTCACCATGTCAGGTTAGCTTCAGGGCAACCCATTCTGAGATTTTCTTCCCACTGGGAAGCTGGGAGTAGGGGTAAAGAGTCTATCAGCATCAAAATTATTGATACTACCTTGTTCAGCCCCCTTGTTTTACAAATAAGGAAACAATGGTGAAATGATGTCCAGGATCATAAAATTAATTAGTGGTAGAGTTCAGACTTAACCTAGGTCTCAAGTTTTTCTATTTTTTTTTTTAAGTTTTTCTATTTTAAACTATACTATGTTGCCTTCACCATGTAGTAGATGGAAGCCATTGGAAAGAGCAGGAACAATCATGGTAGTAGGGAGTTGGAGTAGGGGAAATAAAATTCATAATACATATCTTTTACTCCAAGAGAGTCTATCCAGTGTCCATGGCAGGGAAAAAAGGTATTGAAATTTCCTGCACCAAACTCTTGGTAGTTACCCCTTCTGTATTCTCTAATTTCACCAAATTTCTTTCCTGGTGCTTTGAGTTGTGTACAAAAGGAGATTAGGAAAGGAAGCATAGAATTATAAAGCTGTTTACATCTCTTTGGAAGTTGCTAGAAAGAATCTAGCATCTTTAGAGACGTTAGAAAGAATAAGCACATCTTTCATTTACATAATCTTTCAACCTCCTTCTCTCCACCTACTATTAAAGGCTAGAATCTTAAAGCAGACCCATAGTTGATGTCATGAGCCTTGAGCTGAAGAATAAAGGATAGGATCTTTCTGACCTGTGAATTTCTTGATCTTTTTCAATTTATGCTGCTTTGAAGTCTAGAGAGGCACAAAAAGAAAAAATAAAATCAGAAAACGTTCTAGGTTAGAGAATTTATCAACAGCACAGTCCATCTTATAGACACAAATATTAATACAGTGGGTATCCATAACCACAGCAACAATTATGACCCCATTCATTTATTCATGAATCGTTTCATGAGTACTTACTAAGTTCTAGGTATTATGTCCAGTGCTGGGACAACAAAGATAAATATAATTCCTGTATTCTGAGAACTCACACTAATAGGGAAAACAGATGTCTAAACAGTCAAGTTACAATATTGTATGGTAAATGCTGTAACAGAAATATAAGTGTTAGGGGCGCCTAGGTGGCTCAGTCGGTTAAGCATCTGACTCTTGATTTCAGCTCAGGTCATGATCTCATGATTCATGAGATTGAGCCATGAGGCAGGCTCCAGACTCCACACTAACAGCACAGAGCCAGACCCTGCTTGGGATTCTCTCCCTCTCTCTGCCCCTCCCCCGTGTGTGTGTGTGTGTGTGTGTGTGTGTGCGTGCGCGCGCGCGCATGTGCACACTCATTCTCTCTCTCCCTTTCAAAATAAATAAATAAACAAAACAAAAAAGAAATGCTAAAAAAAAAAAGAAAGAAAGAAATATAAGTGTTAGGGAATAAAGAGGACAGTAATTAACTGCCTGGGAGAGAAGGGAAAAATTACTCAAGAAGTTGCCATTTGTACTGGAGTTTGAAGAATCAGCAGAAGATTTTTGGATAAAGAGCATTCCAAACAAGTGGGAACATCACCAAGAAGATTATAAAGTAATGATTGTCAGGTGCCCTTTTGCTAAGTAGTGAGAGGCAAAGCTGAAAATGTAGATGGAAGCCAGATTTTGCCAAACAGTGGCATTTTTGTTTTATCCTGTAGGTCAGAATTTCCCAATCAGTAGTTTGTAAACTCCTGGGGTTGTTTTGTTTTGTTTTGTTTTGTTTTGTTTTGTTTTGTTTTGCAAGGGTGTTCCAGGTCATTTTAAAGGCATAAATGACATTTGTTACCATTTCAAATAAAACGATTTTTATTTCTTCCTTTTGAATCAGGACATCAGTCTCTGAGAGTGTATTAGAAGAGCATACACAATATTATCCACAGTATTGCCAAATGGTTCAGCTAAGCAGTGTTGGACGGAAGTATTGAAAGCAAGATTTCTTCCAAGAATGCTAGAGTGGTTCAACATAAGAAAGTAAATAAATGAGATATACCACATTAATAATATGAAGGGGGAAAAACTGAATGATTGTCTCAATTGATGGAGAAAAAGCATTGGCAAAATCCAACACTCATTCATGATTTTTTTAAAAAATGAAAACACTCAACAAAACTAGGGATAGAAGAAAACTTCTTCAATACAGTAAAGGGCATTTATGAAAAACCCATAAGTAATATCATTCTCAATAATAAAAGATTGAAAGGTTTCCCTTCAAGGTGGGGAACAGACAATGATGCTCATTTTCACTACTTCTCTTTAACATTGTACTGGAAACTCTAACCAAAGCAATTAATAATAAAAATAAAAGTCATCTAAATGGGAAAGGAAAATGTTAAACAATCTCTCTTCACAGATAACATAATCTTATTTACAGAAAATCCTAAAAAATACACATAAACACACATACACAATTCTTTTAGAGCTAATAAAAGAATTTAGCAAAGTTACAGAATACAATACCTGCACATAAAAAATCAGTTGTATTTCTATACACAAACAGTGAATAGTCTGAAAAGGAACTTTAGAAAATAATTCCATTTTTTTTTTAGTATCAAAAAGAATAAAATACTTAGGAATAAATTTTGCTTTACTTAGAAATAAATTTAATCAAAGAAATGTAAGGCTTGTACCCTGAAAACTATAAAGCTTTGTTGAAGAGATTAAAGAAGACCTAAATAAATGAAGACATCTCTTAACAATGGATTAGAAGATTTAATGTTGTTAAGATGGTTATATTCCTAAAGCAATTTGTAGATTCAGTTTAATCCCATCAAAATCCCAATGTCCTCTTTTGTAGAAATGGAAAAGCTGTTCTTAATATTCATATGGAACTCTAAGGGACTTGAATAGCAAAAACAATCCTGAAAAAGAAGAATAAAGTTAGAGGACTCACACTTCCTGATTTTAAAACTTTCGGTAAAGCTACAATAATCAAAATCATGTGTACTAACATAACGATAGACATATAGATCAACGGAATAGAATTGAGAATAGAAATAAATCCTCATATTTGCAATCAATTGATTTTCATGGGTATCAAGACCATTCAATGGGGAAAGAATAGTCTTTTCAACAAATGGTGCTGGGACATCTGAATAGCCACTTGCAAAAAAATGAATTTGAACCCTTATTTCGCATTATATACAAAAAGTAAGTCAAAAAGTATCATATACCTAGACCAAAGAGCTAAAACTATAGTTTTATAGGGATGTGATCATTGGTTTTATGTTAATTTTACATTGTGGTAGTTAATTTTATGTACGAGGCTATGGTATTCAGTTGTGGCCAAATACTAGTCTAGATGTTGCTATGAATGTATTTTTTAGATATGATTAACATTTTTTTTTATGTTTATTTTTGAGAGACAGAGAGAGACAAAGCGTGAGCAGGGAAGGGGTAGAGGGAGAGGGAGACCCAGAATCCAAAGCAGGCCCCAAGGCTCTGAGCTGTCAGCACAGAGCCCGATTTGGGGCTCAAACTCACAAACGGTGAGATCATGACCTGAGCCAAAGTTGGACGCTCAACCAACTGAGCCACCCAGGCACCCCATCGATGCGATTAACATTTTTTAAAAGATTTTATTTTTAGGGGCGCCTGGGTGGCTCAGTCAGTTAAGCTTGGAGCTTGGACTCTGTGTCTCTCTGTTCCTCCCCCATTCATGCTGTGTCTCTCTCTGTCTCTCAAAAATAAACATTAAAAAAAAATAATAATAAATAAATAAAAATAAACATTTTATTTTTAAGTAAACTCTACACACAACATGGGGCTCAGACTCACAACCCCAAGATCAAGAGTCATAGGCTCTACCTACTGAGCCAGCCAAGAGCCCCTAGATGTGATTAACATCCAAAATCAGTAGACTTTAAGCAAAGCAGATTACCCTCCATAATGTAGACAGGCATCTTCCAATCAGTTGTTGGCCTTAAAGCAGATTGTGTGAGGTTTTCTGAAAAGGAAGGAATTCTGCCTCAAGATTGAAACATATGTTGAATAACTATGCTGTATACCTGAAACTAATGTAACATTGTGTGTCAACTATACTTCAGTTAAAAAATAATTTAATTTAATTTAATTAATTTTTTTAAAAGATCAAAACATAGAAACCCTGCTTGAGTTCCTAGCCTGCCCCAAGGATTTTGGATTTGTCAGCTCTCACAGTATATCAGCCAATTCTTCAAAATCTCTTCTCCTCTCTTTTCTCTCTCTCTCCCTCTCTCTCTCTCTCATGTGCATGGTGTCTCTGTGTGCTGTTATAGTAAAGAACATAACTGGTGTTTGTCCCAGATTCCTGACATAGAGCTTTAAAAACCCTTGGAATTTCCTGAGTGATAGGAATGCCTTGGTTATACTAATGAGGTAGAAAGGTTACTTCTCCCTTTACTTTAGGAAACTGAAATAAACTTGCTTCTAAAATCTGATAAAGACATTACTAGAAAGGAAAATTACAGACCAATCTCTTTCAAGAACACAGATGCAAAAATCCTAAACTTAACATCAGCAAACTTAATCAAACAATATATAAAAAAGGATCATGAACAATATCACAAACCTGTTATGTTTATTTCAGGAATTCACAGTTGCCTTAATATTTTAAAAATTCATTGTAATTCAGCACTTTAATAGAATAAACAAGAAGAACCATAGGAACATCTCTTTTTTTTTTTTTGAAGTTTAATTATTTTTGAGAGAGAGAGAGAGACAGGATAGGGGGAAGGGGCAGAGAGGGAGAGAGAGAGAGAATCCCAAGCAGGGCCATTGCTGTCAGAGCAGAGCTCAACATGAGGTCCCATCTCACAAACCTGGAGATCATGACCTGAGCAAAAATCACAAGTCAGATGCCTAACTGACTGAGCCACCCAGGTACCCCCATACAAACATTTTTTTTATGTTTATTTATTTTTGACACACACACACACACACACACACACACACACACACACAGTGTGAGTGGGGGAGGGGCAGGGGGGGAGAGAGAAAGACGGACAGAGACAGACACAGAGAGAGGATCTGAAGCAGGCTCTGTGCTGACAGCAGAGAATCCAATGCAGGGCTGGAACTCACAACCTGAGCCGAAGTCAGACACTTAACCAAATGAACCACCCAGGCACCCCTTGAACATCTTAATAGAGGCAGAAAAAGCACTTGATAAAATCCAATACACATTCATGCTAAAATTCTTAGCAAACCAGAAATAAAAGGGAACTTCCTTCATCTGCTAAAAACAATATTAGCAAAAACCACACAGTAAATATTACACATAAATAAAACTTTCCTCTACGTAAAAAAAAAAAAAAAGAAGAAGATAAAAATCCCCATTATCCATTGAACATCGTACTGGGAATCCTAGCCTGTACAATAGAGCAAAGAAAAGAAACAAAATTCATAAGGCTTAGAAAGGAAGAAATAAAGCTATCATATGCAGACAATATGATTGTGTAGAATATCACAATATGCTTTTGGAAAAACATCTGATAAATTTTTAGGATTGATAAGCAAATTTAGCAAGATTTTTAGGTACAAGGTCAATATAGAAATATTTATTTTTTATTTAAGAGAGAGAGAGCTTGAGTGGGGGAGAGAGGCAGAGGGGCAGAGAGAGAGAGAGAGAGAGAGAGAAGAGAATCTTAAGCAGGATCCACCCTCAGTGTGTAGCCCAACATGGGGCTCCATCCCACAACCTGGAAATCATGACCTAAGCTGAAATCAAGAGTTGGACACTCAACTGACTGAGCCACCCAGGTGCCCCGAAAGATCTATTTTATTTCCAACTATTGATATTATTTAGAAAATGACATTTTTTATTATTTAAAGATTTCATTTTTAAGTAATCTCTACACTCAACATGGAGCTTGAATTTACAACTCTGAAATCAAAAGTCACATGCTCTAATGACTGAGCCAGGCATGTGCCCCTAGAAAATGACATTTAAAATACCATAGGGGCGCCTGGGTGGCTCAGTCGGTTAAGCGTCCGACTTTGGCTCAGGTCATGATCTCGTGGTTCGTGAGTTCGAGCCCCGCATCAGGCTCTGTGTTGACAGCTCGGAGCCTGGAGCCTGCTTCAGATTCTGTGTCTCCCTCTCTCTCTGGGCCTTCCCCTCTCGAGCTCCATTTCTCTCTCTCTCTCTCTCTCTCTCTCTCTCTCTCTCTCTCAAAAATAAACATTAAAAAATTTTTTTAAAAATAAATAAAATAAAATACCATACAAAGCCGACATTATGTGCCTCCTCATCATTACCTATGAAATAATCCCACACCCCCCAAAAAAAAGTAATTCTGATAAGTCTTAGATCCAACTTCTCCATCCACAGGAAATACAGAAGACAATGGAACATGTTAAATAACAACATGGGTATTTAATCAGTAAAAATCTGCCTACAAAACTCTAGAGGACAGAGGCACCTGGGTGGCTCAGTTGGTTAAGCATCTGACTTGATTTCAGCTCGGGTTTTGTAAGATGGGATTCTCTCTCCCTCTCTCTGCTCCTCCCCAGCTTGTACTCTCTTTTTCTCTCTCTCAAAATAAATAAATAAACATTAAAAAAATTTTTTCTAGGGGTGCCTCAGTGCCTCAGTTGGTTAAACCTCCGACTTCGGCTCAGGTCATGATCTCACAGGTTCGTGGGTTCCAGCCTGGCATCGGGCTCTATGTTGACAGCTGGGAGCCTGGAGCCTGCTTTGGACTCTGTGTCTCCCTCTTTCTCTGCCCCTCCCCCTCTCGCGCTCTGTCTTTCTCTGTCTCTCAAAAATAAATAAATTTGTTTTTAAATTTAAATTTTAAATTAAATTAATTAAAAAAAATTTTTAAATAATAAACACAGCAACCAATCTCAATATGTGAACCTTATTTAGATCTTGAGTCAAACAAACTATAAAAAATAATTTATATCATTTATGAGACAATTGGAATTTGAATACTGATGGATATTTGATGGTATTCAAAGATTATTGTTAAGTTTTTAGACATAATAATAACATTGTGATTAAAATATTGTGATTATTTCTTTTTAAAGAGTCCTTACCTTTTAGGTATACATATTTAATTATGAATGAAATTATATTATCTGAGATTTGCTTGAAAATAATGTCAGAGTTGAAGCTGGGTGATGGGATCATGATTCCATCGAATTCGTTATACACTTCTTTTTTTTTTTTAAGTTTATTTATTTATTTTGAGAGACCGTGTGAGCATCAGCTGGGGAGGGGTAGAGAGATGGGGAGAGAAAGAATCCCAAGCAAGCTCCATGTTGTCAACATGAAGCCTGATGTGGGGCTTGAACTTACAAACCGTGAGATCATGACCTGAGTCGAAATCCAGTCAGACAATCAACCAACTAAGCCACCCAGGCACCCCTATTCATTATACACTTCTACATGCTTTTGATTTGTTTAAAAATTTCACAAACATTTTAAAAAATTAAAAACAAAAACAAACTCCAAAGTTCTTATACAATAAAAAGGTTGGGGAGTTAAAGCTGATACTGGACTTTTTTGCCAACCTAGGTGATAGGAGGTTTAAACTAGATTAAACTTGATAACAGACAAGGAAATATATTTGCCCTTTTTTTATACCTAATTGTTGTGGAACAATTCATACCTGTCCAAGTCAATTAGATATCATGCATCACTTGTTACATGGGGAAAAAGTGGACATTTGTCTTTTCTCTTTCTCTTAAAGATGGTATTAAAGTGAACTTTGCAATTTTAAAAACCATGCTGTTTTACAATGAAATATTATTGTCTACGGCCATACCACCCTGAACGCACCCAATCTCGTCTAAAATGAAATATTATTTACCTAAAGTCATTTACCATATATGATGAAAAAGAGATAAAAATGATGTTTAAATTCCCAAGGGGGTTGACAAATTTTTGACAGTGAAAGAAGTTTGAGGGTCAAACCAGGTTGGGAAATGCTGCTGCAGGCAGAGGATGCTGAGAGATTTTATTCATTTAGTTAGTTACTTTTGGCAGAGTGACGCAATCAGCTGCGGGAAGTTTTGTGTGGGTGGTTTTTGTCTTGTAGAGTCAGGGTCTCTTTAGGCACTAGGCTGGAAAAAGTTTGTAGGAGACAAGCTAGCATACTGTAAATACATGAAGTCCTAGTTAAGGCAATAATAATCTGGATTGTTGTATCTGAGAGATGTTTCTGAGAAAAAAACTGAAAAGACTTTGTGGCCAAATACATTGACAACTATATCTATCTCCAAGATCTGGAAGGTAGGCTAGTGCTGTCCAATAGATTTTTCTCTCTGATGATGGACATATTCTATTTCCACTCTGTCCAATATGATAATCTCTAGCCACCTGTGATAGTGAAATGTCAATAGGGCAATGAAGGAACGGAATTTTAAATTTTATGTGATTTGATTAATTTAAATTTAAATGGCCACAGGTGGTCAGTGGATACCAGATTGGAAAGCACAGGTCTATACCATTAATTTGAGTTGCTGGATGAATATCTCCACATAAATTTTACAAGCACTTCAAACGTAATAGTTCATGTTCCGCCTCCTACCACACTCACAACTTCTGTCTAATGTTTCCTACATCGTTCAAAATGCCATCATCTTGTCATTCACTCAGGGTTAAAGTTGAGAAGTCACTTATTCATTTCACAAACATATAGGGAGCACTTACTAAATGCCACGCAGCATACTAGGCACAGGGGATACAAAGATAAGTACAGTCCTTGTAGGAAAACAATGATAATATCCATAATTAACTCTTGTATTTGAGATCCAATCAGGAAAAAAAGATTCACTCCCTTCTCTCTCTTTCTGCTTTACTTTCCACATCCAAACTTTCACCACAATACCTCCCTGAGGGCAAAGATTTTTGTCCCTTGCATTTACTGCTGTATCCATTGTGCCTACAGTAGCACCTTGTATATGGTGGTAGTGGGTGATAAACATTTGAGGAATGTATCCAGGACCTCTCTCCTACCTTTCTGCTCTAATTCTTTAACTCCCTTTCCCCTTCTTCCCACTACATCACTAATAGAGCCTCCGATTGGCTTAGCTACCCAGGCAACTGCCATAGATGCTTCCTGGAGTTATTTTAAAGCTTTCCTCTCAAAATGTGGTCCTGAGTCAGTCAGGTTACAGGATACAAAATCACCGTACAGAAATCCACTACATTTATATACACGAATAATGAACCGTAGAAAGAGAAATTAAGAAAACAATCCCATTTACGATTGCACCAAAAATAATAGAATACCTAGGATTAAACTTAGGAGGTCAAAGACCTGCACTCAGAAAACTATAAAACACTGATGAAAAAATTGGAGATGGCACAAATGGAAAGGCATTCCATGCTCATGGCTCGGAAGAACAAATATTGTTAAAATGTCCATACTACCCAAAGCAATCTACAGATTCCATGCAATCCCTATCAAAATACCAATAGCATTTTTCACAAAACTAGAATAAACAATCATACAATGTATATGGAACCACAAAAGACCACGAACAGCCAAAGCAATCTTGAAAACACACACACCCACAAATCTAGAGATACCACAATTCCACATTTCAAGATATACTAAAAAGCTATAGTAATCAAAACAGTGTGGTATTGGCACCAAAAACAGACACAGAGATCAAAGGAACAGAATAGAAAGCTCAGAAATAAACCCATGATTACATGGTCAAGTAATCTTCAACAAAGGAGGCAAGAATATGCAGTGGGGAAAAGACAGTCTGTTAAACAAATGGTGTTGGGAAAACTGGACATTTACATGCAAAAGAATGAAACTGGACCATTTTCTTACACCATACACAAAAATAAACTCAAAATGGGTTAAAGACCTGAATGTGAAACCTGAAACCAAAAAAATCCTTGAAGAAAGCACAGGCAGTAATTTGACATTGACCACAGCAACATTTTTCTAGATATGTCTCCTGAGGCAAGGGAAACAAAAGCAAAAATAAACTATTGGGACTACATCAAAACAAAAAGCTTCTGCACAGTGAAGGAAACAATCAATGAAACTAAAAGACAATCTACTGAATGGGAGAAGATATTTGCAAATGACATATCCGATAAAGTGTATCTAAAATTCATAAAGAGCTTACAAAACTCAACACCAAAACCCACAAATAATCCAATTAAAAACGGGCAGAAGAGATGAATAGACATTTCTCCAAAGATGACATACAGATGGCCAGTAGACACGTGAAAAGATGGTCAAAATCACTCATCATCAGGGAAATGAAGATCAAAACTACTATGAGCTATCACCTCACACCTGTCAGAATGGCTAAAATCAGTAACACAAGAAACAAGTATTGGCAAGGATGTGGAGAAAAAGGAACTCTCATGCACCGATGGTGGGAATCCAAACAGGTGCAGCCACTATGAAAAACAGTATGAAGGTCTCTCAAAAAATTAAAAATAGAATTAACATATAATCCAGTAATTGTACTATTGAGTATTTACCCCAAAACTATGAAAATGCTAATTTGAAAGGGTATATGCACACTATGTTTATAGCAACACTATTTACTATAGGCAAATTACAAAAGCAGTTCAAGTGTCCATTGAAAGATGAATCGGTAAAGAATATGTGGTATACAGATACAATGGAATTCA
Organism: Panthera uncia; assembly: GCF_023721935.1. Lineage (NCBI taxonomy): Eukaryota > Metazoa > Chordata > Mammalia > Carnivora > Felidae > Panthera > Panthera uncia. The sequence continues at coordinate 32,829 of NW_026058152.1, read as the reverse complement.
GGCATAAAAAAGAATGAAATGATGCCGTTTGCAACAACATGGATGGATCTAGAGAGTATAATGCTAGGCGAAATAAACCAGGCAGAGAAAGACAAATTCCACATGATTTCACTCATATGTGGAACTTAAGAAACAAAACAAAAGAACAAAGGAAAAATAAAAAGACAAACCATGGGGCACTTGAGTGGCTCAGTTGGTTAAGCATCCCACTTCAGTTCAGGTCATCAGCCCACAGTTTGTGAGTTCAAGCCCCACATTGGGCTCTGTACTGACAGCACAGACAGAGCCTGCTTCAGATCCTCTGTCTCCCTCTCTCTGTCCCTCATCCTGCTCCCAAAAAAAAAAAAACATTTAAAAAAAAAAAAAAAAAAAAAAAAGGACAAACCAAAAAACAGACCCAAGTATAAAGGTTTTTTTTTTAATGTTTATTTTTGAGAGAGAGGGGGGACACAGTGTGAGCAGGGGAGAGGCAGAGAGAGAGGGAGACACAGAGTCTGAAACAAGCTCCAGGCTCTGAGCTGTCAGCACACAGCCCCACATGGGGCTCGAACTCGTGAACCCCAAGATCATGACCTGAGCCAAAGTCCGATGCTTAACGGATTGATCCACCCAGGCGCCCCCCCGTCCAGACTCTTAACTATAGAGAACAAATAGATGGTTATCAGAGGGGAGGTGTGGGGAGGGGATGGGTGAAATAGCTGAAGGGGATTAAGAGTACACTTATCATGATGAGCACTGGGTAATGTATAAAATTGTTGAATCATTACATTGTATACTTGAAACTAATATAATACTGTATGTTAACTATACTGGAATTAAAATTTAAAACTAAACTAAACTAAACTAAAATAAAATAAAATAAAATGTTTCTTCCTTAAAAGAAAAAAAGTGTGGTCCTTGGTCCAACAGCAGTAGCATCACCTGGGAGCTTGTTACAAAGGCAGAATCTCAATCCCTACCCCACAGCTACTAAATCAGAATCTACTTTTTTTTTTTTTAAGTTTATTTATTTATTTATTTATTTATTTTGAGAGAGAGAGAGAGAGAGAGAGAGAGAGAGAGAATGAGTAGGGGAGAGGCAGAGAGAGAGAGAGAATCCCAAGCAGGCTTCATACTGTCAGTGCAGAGCCCGATGCGGGGCTCAAATTCACAAACCAGTAGAGCATGACCTGAGCCGAAATCCAGAGTCAGATGCTTAACTGAGAGCCGGGCACCCCCCCCCCCTTCTACTTTTTAACAAGACCCCCAGCTGATTGATTCATATGCATGTAACAGTTTGAGAAGCACTGCTCTAAAGCACGGATCTAAGCACATTTTTACCCGGCTCTAAGATCTTTGACATCTTTCAACTGCATACAGAATTAATATTTATAGGAAGTGTTCAGCTTGGCATTCAAAGCCCTCCACAATGTCATCTCTATCAATTTTCCAAACTTTTCTCTCACTGTGCTCCCTATACTTCTACACTCCCATCCGTTTAAGTTCAAGCACATCTCTTCAAACACATCCAACACTCTTCAGCTTCCCATGCTTTTCCCCCGTCTATTCCTTCCATCTGGAAGGTCTTCACTACTCTCCTTCATCCACACTATCCACCCTCAAAGCCCTACCCTTCCTCTGAAGCACAACTCAAACCTGAGCTATCCCAGAGGCATTTTATAGATCACCCTGCTTCAAAAGACTCTCTTTACCTCCCACCTCTTCAGCAATATTTATACTTCTATTAATTCATCATTTCCTCTTTCCTTGTGTTATGTACATATCTGACTGACTGTCTCCCCCACTTCACCTTGAGCTCCTAGAAGGTGGGGATGGTGTTTTATTCTTCCTCAATGTCTAGTACACCGCCATATATAAATGGTGTTCAAGGTTTGTTGAAATAAACTGAAGCAGGGGGTGCACCTGGGTAGCTCAGTTGGTTAAGCATCCGACTCTTGATCTTGGCTCAGGTCATGATCTCACAGTTAGTGAGATGGGAGTCGCAAACTGGGCTCTGCAGTGACATCGCAGAGCTTGCTTGGGATTCCCTCTCACCCTCTCTCTTCCCGTCCCCCACTTATGCATGCGTGTTCACTCTCTCAAAATAAATAAATATCTAAAAGAAAAAGAAATAAACTGAAGGGAACAGGATTGAGCATGACTTATAGGAAGACATCCATAGGCCCTATCTCAACTCCCCTCTTCCCCCCACCTAATTCCTCCCATGGTCCAAGACGTAGGGGTTTCCACGGCTTCAGGGACAGGGACAGGGAGCAGTGAATTTCAAGGGACTGTTGCATTACATACCTCTGAGTCTGCCTTGACTCCCACATGCTCTGTGCTCTGTTTCCAAGAAAACAGCCCCCAAAGCCCCCAAACAAGGAAGCCAAATAATAGTGGAAGGCTGACATATGATGGCAGTGGGATGGCCAGCCCCCAAACCGGCGCCATTACTCAACCCCATGCCCCTCTCAGCCAAACAGTGTTTTCCCTCAAGGTTGTGACTATATATGACATCACAATGGACATTCCAAGGTAAACCTGACAGGGCCCAGCCAATGTGCACGCTGCCCAAGTGTCTCTTCTGAGCCATGCCCATCTGCTGCTCCTTTTTGCAGCTGCTCACAGGCTCTGTCCTGACAGCCAATGCTCAGGGAAGACCTCCTTTACAATTCCACTAAGATTGGGCTGGACAACTTGGCATAACGTAAAGAGTATGGAAGCAAAATTTTAAAGAAGGCCTTCCAGGGGCGCCTGGGTGGCGCAGTCGGTTAAGCGTCCGACTTCAGCCAGGTCACGATCTCGCGGTCCGTGAGTTTGAGCCCCGCGTCAGGCTCTGGGCTGATGGCTCGGAGCCTGGAGCCTGTTTCCGATTCTGTGTCTCCCTCTCTCTCTGCCCCTCCCCCGTTCATGCTCTGTCTCTCTCTGTCCCAAAAATAAATAAAAAATGTTGAAAAAAAAATTTAAAAAAATAAATAAATAAATAAAAATAAGGCCTTCCATGTGGCCTGTCTTGCCCTATAAGCATCTTCTCTGGAACTAGTCAGTCCCTAGAGTCCAGGTATGGTGTCATATGTTCCCAGTTACAAATCAGAATAGAGGGTCAAGTACATTTAAGAAATCTAGGATATCTTCAGTAGATACTCTCAGAAAATCTGATATATATGGTTTCCCAACTCCAAGGTTTGACACATTTCTCAGTTGCTATAGCATTGAAACAGAGAAGAGATGTCACATAGGGAAATTAAATCACCTTAGAGGATTGCTGTATTCCAGAATCCATGGTCTCATTTTCCAAGTCTAGAACATATATTATGTCATTACACCCAGAGTTAACTGGATTCTCTATGGGTAATTCACTGTAAACAAAATTTATAAGGAATTAACTTGTGCTATAATCAAGAGAAATAAAACTGGCCAGGACATTTTTTTTCTTATAGGAAAGTTAATCTGGAAAATCAATTCAATTAAATAACTACTGAATAAAAGACACTGTTTTAGAAAAAGACAATCATGCGGGGCACCTGGGTGGCTCAGTCAGTTAAGCGTCTGACTTCAGCTCAGGTCATGATCTCACAGTCTGTGAGTTCAAGCCCCACGTCAGGCTCTGTGCTGACAGCTCAGAGCCTAGAGCCTGTTTCGGATTCTGTGTCTCCCTCCCTCTCTGCCCCTCCCCCGCTCATGCTCTGTCTCTCTCTGTCTCAAAAATAAATAAAAACATTTAAAAAATTTTTTTAAAAAGACAATCATGGTCTCTCAGTCTCTCACCTTATAGAATTTTCAGTCTACTGGGGCAGCCAAAGTAATATTCTCAAAAAGTCCATCACCAAGGAAGTGGTTAAATACACATGGTATGTCCATATTATGAAATACTTTGCAGTCACTATAAAAATCATAATTATAAAGAATTATACTTGTCATGCTGAGCACATACTATGTGGCAGGTGCTAGTATATGCCAACCTAGAGTTCTAAGGTTAGGGATGGAGATACTGTTTGGGTTCTTTTTTCCTTTCTTTCTTTAAAATTTTTTTTAATTTATTTATTTTTGAGAGACAGAGACAGAGACAGAGTGTGAGTGGGGGAGGGGCAGAGAGAGAGGGAGACACAATCTGAAGCAGGCTCCAGGCTCTGAGCTGTTAGCACAGAGCCCGACATGGGGCTCGAACTCACGTACTGTGAGATCATGACCTGAGATGAAGTCAGACCCTTAACGACTGAGCCACCCAGGAGCCCCTGATTTGGTTCTTAAAACACGTTTGTATGGTTTTACAAGCACCTTTTTCTATATGTACATAAAAGTTAGTTCTTCGTGTCTTGAAGATTTACTCACCATTATGTTTGAGTCATCTGCTATTTTCTACAGCTGAGATTCATTTTTATCATTTCATTGGATTGTATAACCACTGCATAACTTATTTATCCATTACAATATTGATGGACATTTGGCTTGTTTTCCAAGTTTGGCTTTTATAAACAATGCTGTTAAAAACATCCTTGTCCATGTATCTTGGTGCACCTTTGTTCCTATTTCTCTACGGCAGTGGTTCTCAAGCTTTAACATGCATCAGAATCATGTGAAGGGCTTGTTAAAACACAGATTGCTGTCTCTATCCCTAGAGTTGTTGAGTAAGTTTGGAATAGAGCTCTGGAATTTGGCATTTCTAAGAAGTTTCCAGACGTTGCTGATGCTGCTGGACCAACGACTACATTTTAAGGTTCTCTGCTCTAGGGCATTTACCAAGGAGTGGAGTAGCTAGGTTATGGAGCATGCATAACTTAAACTTTAGTAGACAGTGCTAAACTGCTTTTTCCCGAGTGGTTACGTCAACATTTCCACCAGTGGTGAATGGCAGGTCTTCCTGTTCCATTTTCATGCCAACATGTGGTATTTTCAGGCTGTTTAATTTTAGCCAATCTGGTATATGTGGAAATGGTATTTCATTGCTTAACTTAAAGTCCTCTGATTACTAAACTACTAACTTGTGAACACATTTTCATAAGTTAATTGGGCATTTTGTTTTTAGACACAATGCTGCATTCCAGTTTCTAATATTTTGTTTGGGATTTTTGTTACCTCTTTTCATGAGAGAGACCATTCTGTAATTTTTCTCTCTTGTTCTTTGTCAGGCTTTCGGTATCAAGGTCATGCTAGACTCATGAGTTGAGGAATGTTCCCTCTTTTTTTTTATTGTTATGAAAAAGTTTGCATAAAATTGGAACTATTTGATTCTTCAACATTTGGTACAACTTGTCACCAAAGCCATAAAAGCCTGGAGTTTTCTTTGAGTGAAGGTTTTTGGCTAAATATTCAATTTATTTGAAGGCTATAATACTATTGAGAATTTGTAAATTTTTTTGTCTTCTATGGTGACTTATATTTTCTAGTAATTTTTCCATTTAATCTACATTTTCAAATGTATCGATATAAAATTGCTCAAATGCAGTACTGTCTCCTTGTTTTTATATTAGTTATTTGTGTCTTTCGTCTTTCCTTTTTTCCCTATCCTTGATCTATCTTGCTAGACATTTGTCCATTTTAATTATTTCAAAGAGCCAACTTTCTGTATGTTTACTTTCTCTTTCAATAATTTCTCCCTTTGCCTTTATTATTTCCTTACTTCTACTTTCTCCCTTGTCCCAGTTTTATTGAGATATAATTGACAATTCTACCTTCTCTGGATTTACTTTGCGTTTTTTTCTAACTTCCTGAGATAAATGCACTTTTAACCCTTTTTCCCTAATATATGCATTTGAAAGTATAAATTTCCTCTTAAGTACTACTTTAGTTTCATCCTGCAAGTTATGCAGAATTTTTAAAATTTTTTTAATGTTTATTTATTTTTGAGAGACAGAGAGAGACAGAGCACAAGCAGGGGAGAGACAGAGAGAGAGGGAGATACAGAATCCAAAGCAGGCTCCAGACTCTGGGCTGTCAACACAGATCCTGACGCAGGGCTCAAACCCACAAACTGTGAGATAATGACCTGAGCCAAAGTTGGATACTTAACCAACTGACCCACCCAGTGGCCCCTGATATGTAGCATTTTTATCATTCTGTTCCAACTATTTTCTAATTTCCAGGATGATTTTTTCTTTGATTCATGGGTTATTTGGTAGTTCATTTTAAGTTTCTAGACATATGGGGATTTTCTTTTTTTTTTTTTCCTTTTCAAATTTTTATTTAAATTCTAGTCAGTTAACATACAGTGCAATATTGGCTTCAGGAGTAGAATTCAGTGATTCATCACTTACATAAAACACCCAGAACTCATCACAACAAGTGCCCTCCTTAATACCCATCAACCATCTAATCTAACCCATCTCCCACCCCCTTCCCTCCATCAACCCTGTTTGTTCTCTATCTTTAAAGGTCTCTTATGGTTTGTTTCCCTTTCTCTTTTTTTTTCCTCCTCCCATATGTTCATCTGTTTTGTTTCTAAAATTCTGCATATTAGTGAAATCATGTAGTATTTGTCTTTCTCTGACTTATTTCACCTAGCATAATACACTGTAGCTCCATCCACGTCATTGCAAATGGCGAGATTTCATTCTTTTTGATGGTTGAGTAATATTCCATTGTGTTGTGCATGTGTGTGTGTGTGTGTGTGTGTGTGTGTGTGTGTGTTTTCTTTATCCATTCATCAGTCAATAGACATTCAGTCTCTCTCCATAGTTTGGCTATTGCTGATAGTGCTATTATAAACATTGGGGTGCATGTACCCCTTCAAATCTGTATTTTGTATCCTTTGAATAAATACCTAGTAGTGCAATTGCTAGATCATAGGGTAGTTCTAGTTTTAACTTTTTGACAAACCTCCATACTGTTCTCCAGAGTGGCTGCACCAGTTTGCATTCCACCAAGAGTGCAAGAGGGTTCCACTTTCTCTGCATCCTCGTCAACATCTGTTGTTTCCTGGGTTGTTCATTTTAGCCATTCTGACAGGTGTGAGGTGGTATCTCATCATGGTTTTGATTTGTATTTCCCTGATGATGAGTGATATTGAGCATCTTTTTTTTTAAGTTTATTTATTTATTATTTTGAGGGTGGGGGGCACAGAGAGAGAATCTCTTACTGTCAGCACAGAGCCTGACTCAAGGCTCGATCCCATGAACCATGAGATCATGATCTGAGCCAAAATCAAGAGTTGGACACTTAACCAACTGAGTCACCTACGTGCCCCTTGACCATCTCTTCATGTGTCTGTTAGCCATCTGAATGTCTTCTTTGGAAAGGTGTCTATTCATGTCTTCTGCCCATTTCTTCACTGGATTATTTTGGGGGAGGCGTGTTGAGTTTGATAAGTTCTTTATAGATTTTGGATATTAACCCTTTATCAGAAACATGGGGATTTTCTAGTTATTTAACAAAGTTGCACTGTGGCCCAGACTGTTCACAAAATCCTAGTATTCCTAGTTTCTGGTCAGTTAAAAAAATTCTTGGGGCGCTGACAGCACAGAGCCTGCTTGGGATTCTCTCCCTCTTTCTCTGTCCCTTCTACACTCACATGCTCTCTGTCTCTCTCAAAATAAATAAACTTCAAAAAATATTTTAAAGCTTATTTGTGGAGATTCCTGGGTAGTTCAGTTGGTTGAATGTCCAACTCTTGATTTCAGCTCAGATCATGATCCCAGGGTTATGGGATCAAGCTCCACATTGGGCGCCTCACAGAGCCTACTCACGATTCTCACTGTCTCTCTCCCTCTGCCCCTCTCCCCTGCTTGAGCTATCTCTCTAAAAAAAAAAAACAAACAAACAAAAACAAAACAAAACAAATAGGGGTGGCTCAGTTGGTTAAGCCTATGACTCTGGTTTTCGACTCAGGTCACGATCTCACAGTTCATAGGATCAGGCCTCATGTCGGGCTTGGTATTGACAGTGGAACCTGCTTGGGATTCTCTCTCTCTCCCTCTCTCTCTGCCCCTCCACTGCTCACACACACTCTCTTTTTCTCTCTCAAAAATAAATAAGTAAATAAACAAACTAACTTAAAAAAAAATCCTATTTTAAAAAATTCTTCGGGCACCTGGGTGGCTCAGTCGGTTAAACATCCAACCTTGGCTCAGTTCATGATTTCACGGTTCATAGGTTCGAGCCCTGCGTCAAGTTCTGTGCTGACAGCTCAGAGCCTGAACTCGCTTCAGATTCTGTGTCTCCCTCTTTCTCTGCCTTCTCCTGCTCATGCTCTATCTCTGTCTCTCTCTCTCTCAAAAATAAGTAAATATTTTTTTAAATGCTTATAAAAAATAAAAAATAAATTTAAAAAATTCTTCATGTGCTTAAACATAAGATATATTCTGCAGGTGTTAAAAATAGTCTTTTCAGAGTTTTCCCTTCTACCTGTGTCGGGTCGGGGGAGGGGTTGGGCAGAAGTGTCTCTGTGACTGATCAATTCTGCACATTATTTATTTACTTATTTATTTATCCAGACCAACATGGGTTTGGATCCCACAAAACTGGGATCATGACCTGAGCTGAAACCAAAAGTTGGTTGCTCAACCGGCTGAGCCACCCAGGCGTCCCAATTCTGCTCATCTTGATGTTCAAATCTATATTATTCCCTAAACTTTTGTCTGCTTTTTTCCACCAATTACTAAGTATGTAAAATTTCTCATAATGATTGGGGATTTGTTTATTTCTCCTGTGACTACTGAGGATACTCACCTTATGTATTTTTAAAAAATTTTTTTATTCTTTATTTTTGAGAGAGATACAGAATGCGAGCTGGGGAGGAACAGAGAGGGAGACACAGAATCCGAAACAGTCTCTAGGCTCTGAGCTGTCAGCACAGAGCCCAACGCGGGGCTCAAACTCATGAACAGCAAGTTGATGACCTGAGCCGAAGTCGGATGCTTAACCGACTGAGCCACCCAGGCGCCCCTGCTTTGTATATTTTTAAGTGTTATTTAAAATCATAAGTTATTCCTGGTAAATTAAATCTTGTATTACTATGAAGACCCTCCTTATCTCTAACAATACTTTTTGCCTTTAGTTCTTTTGTCTGATACTGATATTGCTATAGCAATTTTCTTTTGTTTGATATTTGCATAGTATATCTTTTCCCATTCTTTTACCTTCAGCCTTTCTATATTTTTTCGTTTTAATATTGGATAAACAAAATCTAAATATACGTTATTTTCAAGAGACACATCTAAAACAAATAGGTTTTGGGGGCACCTGGGTGCTCAGTCAGTTGAGTGTCTGACTCTTGATTTCAGCTCAGGTCATGATCCCAGGTTCATGAGATCCAGTCCCATGTCAGGCGCTGCGCTCAGCATGGAGCTTGCCTGAGATTCTCTCTCCCTCTGCCCCTCTCTCTCACTCATGTTCTCTCTCTCTGTCTCTCTCTCTCAAATATTAAAAAACAAACAAACACTAAAACAAATAGATTCTAACTGGAGCATTGATAGAGTAAGCAGTTAGTCAGACATGTGCTAGGGGCAAGGACTGTGATAAACAGGTTACATATTAGAAGCCTAGAGAAACAATATCCTGACTTTGTGGCTTCCAAGACCTCTGCGCTAACAGATCAAGAGCCACAGGTGCAGCACAGGCCCCTCTCCTCTTCTACCTCTGCCCCAAGGTAACCCCTAGACTCATTATAATGTATTTGCATTGTGGTTTTAGCCTTCCCTCCACCCCAAACACAGGGGAAGGCTGCCCTGACTGTTATGGCACAAACCTTGTAGGGTCAAAAACTCCCCCTCCCAACCTGTGGGAGGAGTCCCCCAAAAGACTGGAAGCAGCCTCCTTTAGAGACCACCTCACCCTGTCCACGACCCAAGACCCTGGCCCCCCATAGAAAGAAAAGATCCCTGTAGCCTCAGGGCAGTTGCTACCTGGGGGCCTGCCTGCTCTCCCACCTTCAGCGTGTACTGTCCTTGATACGCTGCTTTGTGCTTGCTACTTTCCTTCTATCTTTATTCAAGCACAGATCCCCATGTAAATCTTTCGTGGGGATTCCAAGAACCAAGACCTCCATTCATGCAACACAGATTCTCCCACCTGTAACAACATGTATTCCATGTTGCTACTATTTTTCTCTTTCCATATGCTGTTCTTTGGAAGCAAGCCCCTATGTGTAGCCCACAGTGGGGATGGAGGGAGTGAGGGGTTGTTAAGCTTCATCTCTCGGAGTAGGGTATATCGACATGCATTATTTGGAATTCTTGTATAGGGAAGATTTGTTTCTTCCTCTTATTTATTCAATTATCTTGTTATATCCGAATGAGCTCATGCATACTTATCTTGTACTTTGTGTTACAGTCCAATACTGTATTATTTATTCTGGTGCTCAGATTGTTCCAGCTTTGCCCATTGGGAGGCTCTCTTAGGTTGGGTCTTGTGTCCCTTTGATATGACCTCATCCTTTTGTTTTTACGAGCATTTCTTAACTTTCTGGCACTACAAGATGCTCCCGGCTCCCCTTCCTGTCTCTTCCACCCAAGTCATAGCACCACAGCCACTAGTTGACAGGTAAGCCCAGTTCTTCTCTCTTCCAAGATGGAAGCATTTCCCACTACCTAGATGCATGCAGTGCCTAGGATTTGACCCACTTGTCCATACCAGAGCTGAGTCTGGATTGGATCTTAGACATCTTGCTGTACTCATAGGGCCCATCCCTGGAGCCAGATTTGGGGCCCCTCTATCTCCTACCTGGTCCCAACATCTTCCTTCAGCCTTACTGTTCCATGTGCCCGGACCCAACCTGTCTAATATTCAAGACCATTCATGAAAGATCAGCTGATTTGGATGGAAGATCCTGGGTTTCACTTTTTAATATATTAAGTTTGAAGTACATGCAATAGCCAAATATCTTGTACCCTTTCTCTCTTACTTTCGATCCAGCAAATGAGTGTAGCAGGAAATTGTTTCCTTCATCTTCCACAATCCAACCCCGTCTTCTGAACTGACCTTTAGTCATTTCAACAGAATTACTGCGTTGTGTTGATAATAGATTACTCTCTAGCTTTCTTACCCTCAGAAGTTTGCTTTCTCCAAAATAATGGTAAGTGTTGTACCCAACCATTTATCTCTGGATAATTCTAAATTTTTTTTTATTAGTTTTCTTTATTTTTGAGAGGTGGAGGGGCAGAGAGAGAGGGAGACACAGAATCCGAAGCAGGCTCCAGGATCTGAGCTGTCAGCACAGAGCCTGATGTGGGGCCCCGACTCATGAACCGTGAGATCATGACCTGAGCCGAAGTCGGATACTCAACCGACTGAGCCACCCAGGCACCCCTGTCTCTGGATAATTCTAAAAAAAATATCTTTAAACCTCTTTAGTTCTGCCTTGAGGTCATATTCCATTGACAATGATCTGACTCTCTGATACTGGAACCACACAACAAGTACCAGTTTCCAAACATGCCCAGGTTTTCTTTGGATGTTCCTTCACTCCACCCCGACCTCCTTTTCCCCAAAATTTTCCTAACTGTTGGCCTACTCTGTAATCTCCCCCCCAAATAATTCTGGCAGCAATCTGTACCTAGCCTGCTGTTCTAATCTACTTCGACTCTCTCTGTCTTGTTTGGGAATTGCTCATATGTGCTTGTGAATTCCTAGCGGGTGGGGATTCAGACCGTAGCCATCTTTGTGACCTCCATAATGCCAGACTGCATCCAGCCTCTCCTCCACCTTGTTCATAACAGCTGAATATCATACACAACTGTACAAGAATTGAATTCACTCGCTATCTTTGTACCATCCAAGAACTTGGCAAGTAAAACAAAACAAAACAAAACAACCTCTGGACTTCTAGAACCGTCCTGCATCCAACCTTGGAGAAATATGACCTTACACCATATCCATTTCACATGTGGGAGTGAGGCTACTGCACATGTTGGCATCATCAACAGGATCATGGGGTACTCTGCCCTCTCCAGTGCTCGAAAACAGGGTATCTTCTCTGACTTGACCCTGTTCACGGTGCCAAGAAGAGAGAGGAATTTACCCAATGAAAACACAAGGGAGAGAGTTCTGGGTAAAGAGAAGCAGAGAGCCTCTGAAGGACCCTTTCCTCACTTTACGCATCTTGAGCTGCAGACTTAGGACGAAGCATTTGTGGAGGATGAAAACCAAAAGGATGACGCTGAGAAGGCACCATGGGAGTGGTGGTTGAGGAAAGCGGTACCGGTTAAGGATCTAAGGTACAAGGTACATGTCGATGTACAACAGGAAAAGAGAGCTCAGATAGAGGCCCACAGATACTTCGAGGGCATTTATGGCTACCTTTAAAAGGTTGATTACTTTATCCTAAAACCAAAATCTGGGTGCGCGTGGGTAGCTCAATCGGTTAGACGTCTGACTCACAGTTGCGTGAGTTCAAGCCCTGCATCAGGCTCTGTGCTGACAGGGCAGAGGCTGCTCGGATTCTCTCTCTCTCTGCTCCTGCCCCATTTGTGTGTGCTCTCTCTCTCTCTCTCTCTCAAAATAAATAAACTTAAAAAAAACAAACAAACAAATCTGGCTCTTAAAAGTCACCTTACTGCCTGAAAGTTCCAGTGAGCTTCAGAGGTTTTAGTTGGGTACTTCTCAGGCACAAGGGGGAGCCCACTGTCTACTATCAGTCTTATGCATAGCCACTGAAGAGCTGGTATGGGTCTGTGATGAGCAAGGGTGCCTTTGATTTGTCAAAACAGATGACAGCGGAGGTGTAAAACGGACAGACTGAGGTTTCCAGTGTCAGTCGCGTCCTGCCACCAAAGGCTGTTCAGCACCCCCAGGGTTCCTTATGTTCGTTCCCCTTACAAACTTGGACAGGGGATGCAACTCTCACTTCAGGGTCTAATGTGTGGATGTAGTTTTCATTCTAGTGACAAAGATCCTGTCATGCCTAACAGGGACTCTTTTTCTGAGTGGCCTATGTTGGGGACACAACTTCTTCCCCTTTCCTCTGGAATTAGCTAAATTCCCACCTCTCCCCGTTTGTGTGATTCTATGCGGGAGCAGCGCGTACGTGCACGTGCGTGCACATACGCGCCTACATGTGTGTTGGGGGGGTGGATACAGAGATGCTGGAGTAAGGTCTGGATTAGTGGCCAATGAAATGGTCTTGGGGGGCAGGGGGAAGTAAAGAAACAAACCTGCTGTTGAGACCAACCCATGCCACCCATCTTGTCCCACCTCTAATTTATTAACTCGGATTTACTGAGTTTGGAAGATTAACTTTCCAAAACAAGACATTTAGTTTTATTTCTAGAATCAGAACATGCCAGTGAAAGTGGGGACCACTGGGTCAAAAGCAAGAACTACCCCCAAACTTTCCCCACCCTGGGCTGCGGGTGGCCCTGGGATTGGGCCTCTCCTCCCACCACAAGTGCTGCTAGCCCAACAAGCCTCCGTGGGCTTCACTTCACTTGCCCAGAAACACCAGTTCACTGCAGGGCAGGCTCTAGGCTTGATGATGTTGGAAATCAACATTCTCACTAAGGGAAAACAGGAAGGAGAAGAAGACCGTATGTATATTCTCCTATGTGTATATATAAGTACATATGTGAAAAGAACATATACAGTTAACCCTTGAACAAGGGTTTGAACTGCACAGTTCCGCTTATATGTAGATTCTTTTCTTTAAATACACTGTGGTACTGTAAATGTATTTTCCATATGATTTTCTTAATATTCTTTTCTCTAGCTTACATTATTGTAAGAATACAGTATATAATATATATAACATAAAAATATGGGTTAATTGACTGTTTATATCATCAGCAAGGTTTCTGGTGAACAGTAGGCTATTAGTGAAAAGTTTCTGAGGAGTCAAAAGTTATATAGAGATTTTCAACTGCATGGGGTGTCAGTGTCCCTAACCCCCACATTGTTCAAGGGTCAACTGTATTTCCTTGTTCGTTCTACTGAAAAGGCCAAGAGGCAAAGTCATCAGTAGCAGTGAGCCTACCCAGCACCTAGGTTTCTAAATACAGCAGTACCCACTTATCCACAGGATAAGTTCCAGACCCCCCAGTGGATGCCTGACACCATGGATAGTACTGAACCATATGCATACTATGTTTTTTCCTATACATACATACCTATGATAAAATTTAGTTTATACATTAGTCACAGTAAGAGATTAACAATAACTAATAACAAAATAGAACAACTGTAATATACTCTAATAAAAGTTATGTGAATGTGGTCTCCCTCTCTCTCTCAAAATATCTTACTGTACTATACTCATCCTTCCCCCTTCTTGTGACAATATGAGATGATAACATGGCTACGTGATGAGATGGAAAGAGGGGATCACACAGGCATTGTAACGTAGCGTTAAGGCTACTACTGACCTCCTGGCAATCCGTCAGCGGGATCATCTGCTTCTGAACTCTATTTGATTAGGGTAAAGGAAACGGTGGAAAGCAAAACCATGGAGAAGGGGGGACTGCTGTACCAATCCCCACTGACAACCACCAGGGCTCCTTGAAAATTACTGATTCCAGCCAGGGCTGGAACCAAGGAAAGTACAGGCTGAACCTGGGACATTTCTGTACTCCTACATAGATTGGGTACACAATTGTCCATACACACACACACATAAATAATAATTAAGAGATTTAGAAACTGAAGTGATTTCCAAAATGTCTTGTTAAGCAAAAACACAAGGCACAGAAGACTATAATATGCTACCCTTTGTATAAGAGAAAGGTAATTTTTTTTTCCAAAAAGAAACATAGATGGGGAGCCTGGGTGGCTGAGTCGGTTAAGTGTCCGAATTCAGCTCAGATCATGATCTCACGACCTTTGAGTTTGAGCCCCGTGTCAGGCTCTGTGCTGACATAGCTCAGAGACTGGAACCTGCTTCGGATTCTGTGTCTCCCTCTCTCTCTCTGCCCCTCCCCCGCTCACACTCTGTCTCTATTTCTCTCTCTCTCTCAAAAAAATTTTTTTAAACAAAACACAGCAAAGAATGTTCAAACACTAATGGGGATATGTCACAAGGACACAGGGGCCAGCTTGAATAAACTCTCATTTTGAACATTAAAATCAATAATGACAGGAATGGATTAAAACACATTTAACAACAACAAAAAATTAATGAGTCCATACAGAGTCTAAACAAATATAGATGAGTGGGAAGAGAAGAGAACGATTTTCTTTCCAGAAGAATGTCAACTAATAAATGTAGAAATAAGGTTAGAAATAGAAAATCACCATTTTAAAACCACCATAGTAATAACTGATTCAGCCAAGAATCACCAGTGCATGCTAAAACCATTGGGTGAAAGATTGCTAAGGAACAGGATACAAAGAAATCTGATACTACCTTGAGTAACTGATCAAACATAGCATCACCAATAAAGGGACTAACTGATATCAGGTGCCTCCTAATGTGATAGGCTGATAAAGGATATCAGTACTCCTATGCAGTACTCCTGCCAAAAAACTTCACCTGAATATAATGAAGAAACAATCAGGCAAATCCAAGGTGAAGCACATTCTAAAATCAAATTGGTCCAGATTTCTATGCTATCAATGTCATAAGGGACACAAAAAGCAGCCAAAGAACTCACGTAGAATAAAGGAAACTAAAGAGACCTGATGACTAAATGCAGTGCATTATCTCTGATTGAATCCTAGGCCTGTAAATAAAAATAATACAGGGAGAATTGGGGAAGTTTTAATACAGTCTGCATGTTAGATAATAGTATTCACTGTCATTTTCCTGAGTGTGATAATTATATTGCAGTTACGTATGCAAATGTCCTTGTTCTTAGGGGACACAGTAATTTATGTCAATTGTCATCATATCTCCAAGTATCTTTTAAATAATTCAGAGGAAAAGAGGGATGAAACAGATGTGGTAAATGTTAAAGACTGGTTAATCTAGGGAAAAGTGTATGGGTGTTCACAGTCCTATTTTTGCAATTTTTCTGTAGGGTGGAAAATTTTCAAAATAAAAGTGTGGGAGGAAAAAATGTGTGGGAGTTTACATCAAAAATATTTCTGCAACTAAAGATTTACTAATGGAAACCTCCTTATTTCAAACAATTGCTATACATTTAGAAAGATACAAACTGGATTCAAGCAAAAGACAGAAGCCATAGACACGCACACAAAATATTGCTAGATGTGACTATCTAAAAATTTAAATCATCTCTACATCAAAAACATAGAAATAAAAAATAGTAATAAACTAGGGGAAAATATAGAACAGGAAAAAATGGCTGCTATCCTTGCTATATACACTCCCTCTTATAATTAGTAAGAAAAATAGACACTTCTAAAAGAATGGGTGAATATTCCCAAAAGGTATGAAGAAGTAATTCAATAAAGAAAAAAAATTCAATGGCCAATATATACTTTTTTTTTTTTTTTTTTTTTTTTTTTTTTTTTTTTTTTGAGACAGAGACAGACAGAGAGCAAGCAGGGAAGGACAAAGAGAGAGAAAGAGAGACAGAATCCCCAGCAGGATCCCCACCGGCAGCACAGAGCCTGACACGGGACTAGAACCTAAGAACCATGAGATCATGACCCCAGCGCAAATCAAGACTCAGAAGCTCAACTGACTGAGTCCCCCAGGAGCCCTTTAATCTTTTTTTTTTTAATATAATTTATTGTCAAATTGGCTTACATACAACACCCAGAGCTCATCCCAACAAGTGCCCTCTTCAATGCCCATCACACACTTTTCCATAGTCATCAAAGGAATGTGAATTAAAACAACACTGAGTGCTTTTTGTTCTGTTTCGCTTTCTTTGCTGATTAGTGAAGATTAAAAAGAACAATGCTACCCAGTATTCAAAGGGTATGGGGGAACAAGCAATTTTCTACTTTGTTTACAAACCTTTTAGATCACTTTGACAACCTGTATCCAAAAACCTTGGAGCGCCTGGGTGGCTCAGTCGGTTTTGCATCTGACCCTGGCTCAGGTCATGATCTTGAGGAGGTCCAAGAGCTCGAGCCCCATGGAGCCCCAAGTCGAGCCTGGGGTCAGGCCCTGTGCTGACAGCTCAGTGCCTGGTGCCTGCTTCAGATTCTGTCTCCCTCTCTCTCCGCCCCTCCCCTGCTTGTGCTCTCTCTCTCTCTCAAAAAATAAACTGGTAAAAAAAATTTAATTAAAAAAAAAAGCCTTAACATCTTACACACCTTTTGGCCCAGTGATTCCACTTTTGACATTCATCCCAGGGCTTATCCTCACGAAACAGTCAAATACATGTAGAAGGATGTTCAATGCAGTATTTTGATTAAAGCCATGATATCGAAACTATCTACAAGGTCTAACAATGGAGGGAAAAGTGAACAAATTATGGTACATCCATACAGCAGGATACTACATCAACATTAAAAACAATGATGTGGATATAATTGTGCAGAAAGGTGCTCATAATTTTCAATGAAGAGAAGCAAGTTAAAAACAGCATGTCAAATATTGTCCTATTTTTGTATAAATATACTTACATTTGCATAAAAAGTCTAGAGGGACATTCTCCATAATTTGTCTAAGTGGTTTTTGGGAAGAAGGCTGTTACGGATACTTTTTTCCTTCTTTTGATTTCTGTATTTCCTAAAGTTTTTACAATGAAAATATTGCTATTTTAATTACAATTTTCTTTAAAAATACACATATCTTTCGAAAGATCACAGGTTAACACTCTCTACTGTATCCCCTAACCCTGGAATAGTACCTGGCATGTGATATGTGTATAAAAAATATTTGTTGAATGAAGAGTAAAAGAATCTGGCTCAACTCACGGCTATGGCCAAAGTGTATATTGTACAGCGAAACCAACCACGGACTTAGAGTCACAAGGCTGGGGTTTCAGTCCTGACTCCGCTTTAGTTGTGTGGCCATGATTACAATCCCTTAATCTCTTAGTTTCAACTTCCTTATTTGAGACATGGGGGACATTAAACATACATCCTTTAGGAGACTGTTATAAGAACTGATATTATAAATGAAATACTTTGCAAAGTGCAGAGGCCTACATGTGTATTAGGCATGATGACTGTATAATAAACCGTGTAAGTGTGGAGAGGTATATCACATAAAGGAGGAGCCTAGACAGTGTGGGTTTAATCAGAGAAGACTTCTTAGAAGATGTGAGATCTCAAAGGAGACAATGAATGTGGAAGGTATGCCAAAAAGTAAAGATGTGACGAATGAACAGCATTTGGAAGGGAAGATAAAGATACATGTTGGAAGCAGCATGGATCCCCTGACTCAGGGGGAGAGGGGCTTCTGGTGAGCTCTGAGTACAGGTAAGGCAACATTCCAGCTGTTGTCTGCTCAAGTTAGGAAACTTCCTGGAGGAGGTGATCTGAATAATGGATGAGACCATGGCTCTCTAGGGCAAACCTTCAGGGCTCTCGTTGGGCCCTGTGGATGGTAAACAGGTATTGAGTGAGAAAACTGAGGGCTAGAGATATAAAACTGCTTTCTTTCTTGGGCCACAAAGCACAGCTGAACTGACACCCAGATGTCCTGATGTCCACTTCAAACTCTAAACTGCAAAGCGCACCCAGGGTGATTATTATTTCTGTGGTTATCATCATGGGTGTACCAGATTATAATTTTACTGGTAAATAGGATCCGTATCAATGTAATATTGCCTGCAGTGAATTCAGCATAGTAAACTTGCAAACCTATACCATAAAGACTTTTGTATAGTGAGGATGACTATGGTATTGACAGTGAACCTGTAACAAAGGACCAATGAGTATCTGTCAAGTGATTGGTGGTCTGGCCTTTTTTGCATTTTTCTTTTTTGAATATTTCTGGAGAATACTGAGCCACTGCCTTGGAAACTCTGACCAGTGACCTGGTAGCCCAAGAACTTGCCCAGCTGGCTTTGTGGGAATCCAACAAAGCTTTCTACCCACTAGCCTTGAGTTTTCTAATTTCTGGAATCCCTCCTCCTCTGAGTTCTTTTCTATAGACAACACTTTCTCATGCTCCATACCTGGATAAAGTGCCCTTCATATTCGAAGCAAAGCAGTGGCCACATGACACTGATGATGGAGGGGAAGAGTTTCTTCAGAGGGGTCTGGAGAAAGAAAGAGGAACAGAAGAAGATCTCCAGGAAGGCCTTGCTGTAAGTGCCACCCAAGGTTCCCTCCTAAAGGCTGGACCCTCACCGGCAGGGACTGCCCCACAGTGCTATGTGCCAAGGCCTGGATGTTGGCAGTCTTCTCTCTCACCTGCTCCACCAGCGTCTGCACCTCCATGAGGTTGTCTAGAAGGGGAGGGCACCAGAGTTGAAAGGCTGGCTGTTCAGCTGTTCTTCCCGTTACCCTGGGGTCCAGTCAGGACATATGCCCCTGTCCCTGCCTCTGAGCAAGTGCCCTAAGACCCAGAAAAACGACAGTTCCTGAGTCACTCCACTGCCTCCATCTACTCACCCCACTGCTCCCATCTTCCCTCTTACCATCCAGGGTAAAAATGAAGACCACAGTGTCAATTTCTGTGAGGGATGGCAAGATGGAAGTCAGGAAGTCCTCCTGGGAGAAGGAGAACTGGGGACCCTGCACAGAGGAAGATGAGAGTTCCCCCCATGAAAAACTCCAGCACATTGGCTTGGAGACTGCAGAGAGCCTCAGAGGACCTTTAATACAGTGTTCTTGTATATAGATGAAAGGTTCAAGGAGGTAGTGTTTTGCCCAAGATGATGCAGCAAGTTGAGGGAAGAGCATGGGACTAGAGCCAGCTTTAGAGGGCGAATCCAGAGCCTTCCACCATCCCTGTGCTTCCCCAAAGACTCCTGACCTCTAACCCATATTCTCTTCTCTGGATGACTACCATGTTGTACTCCCCGACCTGTCTCCACCATTCCTTACTTCCCACTCCCTGCTCACCAGTCACCTTCACAACCTCTCCCACATCCCATCATCCTCCCACCTGGTTGATGAGCTCAGCCTTCTGGTTAAACATATCACTGTGATCACCAATGAGAAAGCCACGGACATCTCGGAAATCTGCAAAGTTTAAGGACGGAGAGAGGAGTAATGGGCTTTATGGGAAAGAAAGGTTCCAGACTTGGGGGGGGGGGGGCGCATATGTTAATGGGGCTTGGAGAAAAGTGGCAAGTGGGGTGTAGGATGAGGTGTAGCACGCATGAGAGGCCACAACTAAAGCAGGGCTGGGAACTGAGGGACCAAGGCCGGAGTAGGGGTTCAAAGGAAAGAGTATTTGACTGAAATGCCTATTCAGATAGAAAAGAATGGACATTGAATGAGGAACCCTCATGGGTTGGGAGTAGGAAAGTGTTTCGATAGCAGACCAACTGGTTTGCATCAGGAGGAACCAGGAAGAGAGTCTGGCCTGGGGTTCCACCAGCACCAAAGATGTGGATGTACTCCACTCCATCCATGATGGCAATGATGCCAAGGGTCTGCCAACCAACAAGGTACACTCAGCCTTTTTTCTCCGGGCTGAGAATGGGCCAGAGGTAAGGACATGAGAGATCACAATAAAAAAAAAAAAAGAAGAAAGAAAAAGCCAGGGATCAGAGAAAGATGCGTATGTCAGAGCACAGGACTAAACCAACAGAAAGCCTGCCATGACCCTCCACCATGCAGATCTGCTACCCTCACCATGTTAACATGTGTTCTAAGGACATTCCCCACCCACACCACTTCCCCCCTCCAAACACATTTCCACACACCTGGTGCTGGCTTGCTTCATCAGGGTGGCGCTCTTAGGGCTTTGGCTATAGGTCACCTGATGAGACCGCTCAAATGTCCGCAGGATTTCCAGAAGGCATCTGGGAGAAAGGCTAGCAGTTCCCAGGGTGGGCCCAGTGCCCCCTCAGAAAGTATGAGTATCACCCCTGCCCAGGGGAAGGCACAATTCCCTTAAAACTAAGTTCTACTGGCCCTTCATGGAAGTGCAGTGAGTGGACCCCGACAGCATTCCAGAAGGGCAGAAAAAGTTTCAGTGAGCAGAAAACAAAGACCAGACAGAAGGACAAGGACATGGGAGAAGGATAGGATCAGAGTTGGTGAGAAGGTAGGTGGAGAGTCTGGGAGCCAGGCCAGAAACCCTGGTAAGGGAAGAAGCCCCCAGCAGAATGAGCTCTTCCTGCCTGATCTGGACCATCCCTAAGTCACAGACTCTCCGAAGCTAGGTTAGTTTTGGATGTCCCAGGTGGGTTCAGGGATTAGGTGCTCCAGGTGGGCACAGGGATTAGTGGGCCCTGAGGAATCCAGGGTCCACTGGAAACAATCGAGACTCTAGGACTGCATGGTAGGAACAGTGGCATCCCCAGGCCAGCTCTTTTCCCACGGGAGGAGTGGTGGCGCCTCTCACCCTTGCTGCCACTAACCGGTCTCTGAGTCCGGACCTGCCACCCCCCAACCTGTACCATCCCACTCCCTGCCTGACTCTGAGCTTTCTCTTGTTCAGATCTTCCCTACCTCTCTGACGCTGCAATGCCCCCTGGTCCACAGTCTTGTGCGCTGCCAGTAACAGGGTTTCCAACAGGATCTTGGTAGCGTTTCTACCTTTCATCCAGGATGACCCACTGAGGCCCGGGGCTGAGGAGGTGATGACACCCAGGAGGAATTGGGGAGGAAGGAGAATCCCCGAGCTCACTAGTTAGTGATCACTGGGCACGCAGTCTGGTTAGTGACTCCCGGGCATGTGCTCTAGTTAGTGGCCCTTGGGCATGGAGTCTAGGTAGTGACTCTTGGGCATGCAGTCTGGCTAGAGGCCGGTCGGCATGCATATGGCAGTACTGGTGGTGCTCAGTATGCTATGAGGAGTGCTGGGTTGAGGGCTTAACTGAGAGAAGGAGAAGAGAGAGAGTAAGGGCCACCTCTGGTCGTTTCTATGGTACATTCAGGACTCTGAGGAGGAAGCCACAGGGACTGGATGTCCTGCTAGCTGGAGATAAGCGTTTTTCACTGAGGGTCTTTTTTTCCCCCCAAGAACTTTCTCCCCACTCAAGGCCCCATTTTTTAAAGAGCAGTTTTTCAATGCAAACACCACATTTCATGTTCTTTGGACAGATCAATGAAGCAGCCATTGTAATGGTCCAGGTAGGTAACACGACACACCAAACATAAAGAGATTATTGCAAAAGGCAGGACAAAGGCAGTGTCTGAGAAAAGGAGATTAAAAGCAATCAACTGCAGGCAGGAGAGGGGAGCTCCTGAGAGATGAAAGATATGGCACTCACATGTGACGTGGGGTTCCTGCCTTCCCATCTCACCAAAGGAAGAGCAAGGAGAATGTCACAGCCGTGCCCGTCACAGGCAGGGAGGGGCAGTGACAGCGATTCAGCCAAGGCTCCTGCCAAGTCAAAGTGAGTATAGACGATGCCGGTGCCATGCATCCTCGATGCAGAGAAAAAGGCACAGGAGCACAGGAGGCTTGGAAGGCCCACTCAGTTTTGGAGAAGATTAGAAAGCAGAAGAATGAAACTGAATGCCATATTTTTTAAAGCCCATCTTTGAAATTAAAACACAAAAGAACAACTCTTTCTACTGATAGATGAAGAAGAGGTTCTTCAAACAGGAAACTGCCCTAGATGGCTTAGGTATTTGATGATGACTGATTTAAGAGGCAGGGTCAGGATGGAAACACATCTTAAGGTGAACAAGGAAAGGGGAAAATAGGATTTGCTTTACAACATTTTAGTTGACACACAACGCCAGGAATTCAGACCAGATGTAACAACCTAAAATTGGAGGCATTTGGGAAGTGGCAAGCATTCCCTAGGTGGGGGTGGGGAGGATCCTACCCCAATTGCAGGATTGAGCACAAAAGCTTCCTGTTTCTCTTGCAGTTTCTGCATCCGTTCTGCTACTTGTCAGAATGTCGAACGCCAGTCTTCAATGGGGTCATTTCCGGGGCCCACAGAGAGACAGAGGTGGGGAGATTATCTGTAAGGATCTCAACGAAGGGCTTCAGATGGGAATCAGGATCAAAGACCACATTGAGATTGGGGTCCAAGGACAACAACCTCCTAGAGAGGTGTGCTTTAGAGCTCTTAGGGGCTCTGTGTCCCTGAACCCCAAGGACAAGGGTTTGTAAAACATTCAGCGATTTAATCCCAGAGCATAGCCAACTCTCAAACCTAAAACTCCAGCCTGAGACCAGAACTTTCTTGTATCCTGGTCCTTGCACATGTTCCACTGTCATGACCATACTACCCACACTCTCTGTAGGCCCCTGGAGGAGTACCTATCATCAGAATGTCAAAATTGCCACCTTATTTTCAGTCGTAGGGTCCATCAGAAGCCCTTCCCATTTCCGGAAACATATTCGGGAAATCTCCCCAAATAGCAAACCCCTCACTACCTGAGGGACAAGACAACAGTTCCTCCTGAAGGAACCCAATTACAAGGTATGAGGCATAGCACCTAACAGTTGGCAAACACACCTTTAATAAATGAATCCTGAAGAAAACAATGTGCTAGTGGGACAAGAGAGTAGCAATCTTGTTGGCTGCATAGGTGTAACCATGGAATCTCTGAAGAATGGGGATCTTCTGTAGTTGATCTCTGCTTGTCAATTCTGCTAGGGGATAATTAGCAAATCACCTATTGTGGCAGGAGCTCAAAGAGTTACCTTTGAGTTCTCCCTAACTTCCCCTTATCATCCCATCCCTGCAAAAGTTCTACCCCTTCTTGAACTATTTTTACATTTTTTCATCTGTATTTCTTCGAGGGCAAACAAGTTTCATATATTACATACCCATTGTGTTAAGTGTTTCCTATCATTTGTCCTCAAACTACTTCTGAAACTCCTCTCCCAGAGAGAGGAGACAGTGTTCACTGGGTGGTTTAAAACCGAGATTCTTAAACTTGGCTAGTCATCAAAATCACCTGGGGAGTTTTGTTTGTTTTTTAAACTACCCATTTCTGAGTACCACGCCCACCCTGAGAATCAGCTTCAGGAGTTCTGGAGAGGAGCCCAAAAATCTGTATTTTTAAAATGCTTCTCAGACGATTCTGAAGATCAGCCAAGTTTGGGAGCCACTGATTTAAGGAACAACTGGAAGATCTCCACGCCTACATTGTTTGAAATCCTTCATTTCACTTAGTCACAGTGCCTGAAATTAGCATCATTTGCCGCAGATACATTTTTGGTGAAGGAGAGTCCTCCATTAAAAGGATCAGGGTTAAAAGTATCTCAGACTCATTTATATGTTCATACGAACTACACTACAAGCCTGGAATCTAGGAGTTGAGAAAAGGGCCTCAGAAAGAACCCAGCTGTCCCTCCCTCCAAGACCACCATTGAATGTGCAAAGCTGCTTTTGAGGAATCAACAAGCCTTCTCTGGAATGCTCCAGAGAAGGAAGCCTTCAGCTTCATCAGGGCGTCCACTCCAAAGGTTAATTTACAGAGTTCCCCAAACCTGCCTGTGCACCAAAATCTCCAGGGATGTTTTTAAAAAATAGATATTTCAGGTCCTTACCCCAAACCAACAACATCAGAGCTCTCACACAAGGGGCTAAGAATCTACTTTCTTAATCCTTTAACACTGTCAAGGCAGCACATTCACAGAACCACCTGAGCACTATTGGTTTCCTATGCTGACCTTCTCTGAGATCAAAGTGACCATTCACCTAGAGAATAAGAGGGAGGTGATTTGGTGGCACAGAGTTCTCAGGAAAGGGGAACCGGGTGAGGGATTTGAGTAGCCAGGGGGACTGAAGGGGTGCCCAGAATGACAAAAGAGAATGGATGCTAAAATAAGGGAGCTGGGCAAAGGGAGTCAGTACCCAACACTCCTTTGAAAAGACACTTGAAAGAAAGTACAGAACTTTGTGGTACGCATTTCCCTGACCCTATTCTATCTTCTAGCCCTTGTTTTCCTTGTCTCTTCCCTCCCTGTTTTGAATGCATCCTTTATTGGATTTTATGTGGTCTTTGTAAGCTGCTTTTAATCTTTTCTGAAACAAGAGAATAAATCAACCAACTGACCAAAAACACAAAAATAAAAACCAAAATTCATAAGCTTAGGGACAGTCTATATTTACTTTAATATTCTGAGATGTGATTAATGAGACCTTAAAAACCATGCCCTCACCTTTGTGGATTTTGGCAGGGTTCCTCTCCGCCTTCCCCTGGGGGGTTGGCCAATCATCACCTTTCATCACCGAAGGTTCACCTGGCCATGTTCACGGGGTTGAAACCGACCAGGACTGGCAAGAAGATGGTTGGGTTATCCATGCAGTAGTCCATCTGGCCCGCCACAAAGGGAGCCTGATGGTAGGGAGAGAAAAATAGGCATGATGAGAGGGGTTACTCTAGTGTTGCCCAAGGCCCATGTGCATCAGAATCCCCCAGAATGCTTGTTAGAAACGCATATTCCCAGGCCCAGTTAAGATCTACTGGATCCACATTTGAAGGGAAAGCCCAGGGCCTGTATTTTTAACAAGATCCCCCAAGGATGTCCTCTGCATGGTAAATTTTGAAAACTACTCAACTAAATTGTATGCTCCTTAAGGTCAGTGTCCTGCCCTCCTTGTGTGCCTCCTTCCACATCTGGCATCGCTGAACTCGTTTCTGTTTAGTGAATTGTTAGAATCAGCTGCAGTTGTGAGGGAAAATTTGGGTCACCTAGTCCAGTGCTTCTCAAACAGGCTACCTGGGAATCTTGTTAAAATGCAGAGTCAGACGCAGTAGGTCTGGGGTGGGACCTGAGATTCTGCATTTCTAGCAAATCCCAGGAGATACTAATGTCGCTGTGTGAAGACCATACTTAAGTAGCAAGGGACTGGTCCAGGGGTCAGCTCTTTCTGTAAAGAGTGAGAGAGTAAGTATTTTAGGCTTTGTGGGCCCTATGATCTCTGTGCAATACTCAACCCTACCGTTGTAGGGTGAAGTAGTCATAGATATTACGTAAACACAAACAGCTGTGTTTCAGTAAAACTTTACTTACAAAAACAAGCAGTGGCAGGATTGACCTGCCAGGGTAGTCTGCTGACCCTGGGACTAGTCCATCTATCTTGGTTATTGAACGGATTGATATACAAGTATTCTGAAATAGGATCCTTTTCCCATTGTCCCACATTCATACAACTGGGTCTTAATTAGTGAGAGTAAAATCAAAATTCCTTATGCAAACCCTCTCTGTTGTCTAGCACCCACTTCATCAATCTATTTTCCATGCTATTCTATTCCCACTTCCTTTCTCCCCATAGGATAGATCCACCCAGCCTGTCTTCACACCCACAAAGAGTCCCACCGAAATGCCAGTGACAATCACCCTCTTCTTCCCAGCAGCCACCTAGGAGAGGAGGATGGGTGAAGCAGTGCCACCAGGAGGATTCTAGGATGCAAACCTATCAGGTGGGAATGTCAGGGGCAGGACTGGGGAAGGGAATGGGCTTTGGCTAGATAGGGGCTTTCGTGTCATCATGAGAAGGAACAGAGGGTCTCTGGTTGATTCTTAGTGGAAGACACAGACCTTCTTTAGTTCCTCAATCCCGTGCAGAGCACTATCTTCTGCCCCCTCCCTAGATGCCACCACAGGCCTAAGAGGACAGACTCAAGGTCAGTGGCACTGGTTTGGAAGTAGAAGCCTATGGTATATTAGGGCAGGCTGCTTTGAGAGAAGGGAATGAAGGGAAAGCTACCATTGACTGAACACCTACTCTTTGCTTGGCACCATAACAGATACTCTATAGGGCTGAAAAACTCAAATACCTACAAAGGCAAGTCATATAATTTAAGTATGTGAAGGCAATAAGTGTAAGGCAATAAGAAACAATGGGGACCAAAGCAAACTGGATACAATCTCCATCTAAAAGCCTTAAAATTAAATTTCTAAAAAACACTATCCAGGCCAAGCAAAATATTCATAGACCAACATAGACCAATTTGGCTTACCTGTCACCTCCTGCAATGAGGTAGGTATAAAGAGGTTTCTGTCCTAAACCTTTCTGACAAAGCAAAGGAGCAATTATCTTGGATTTTCGACACCTAGAGAGTAGAGACTGTGTAAGGATTCTCTCAGGCCAGTGCTTAAGCCAGTACTGCCTGGAAGCTGGCACTTAAAACGCTACTTGCAGATGATTGATTGGGGGTGGGGGGAATGGGCTGTAGAGACAGAAGATATGGGGCTCCATATGGGGTGAGATCCAGCTTGGAAGAGAGGGAGCCAGGCTAGAGGGGTCCACCTAGAAGCTTAGCTATGATTAGCTTTGTGGTCCTGAGGGTCACCCCAAGAAGGCAGGGGGAGGAAAATCAGGGATAGGGGTACTCACCGACATGAGGAATGCCATCCTGCCAGAGGTGCCCCCTCCACTCAACACCACCAGCCCCCCCCCTCAGGCTCCTGAGAAAGGAAAAATGCCTATGTCGCCATGGCCTCGCTCAGGTTGGGGAAGCATGTTCTTTTCTTTGTCAGTAGCAGAACAGGAATTAGGAGTCTTCTTAAGCCTCTTATGACAAAAGTGAACAGAACATAAGCAGTACGATGTGGCAGAAAAAATCCTGGATTTGAGAAAGAAACTTCAGTCTGCTCCTAACTCTGGCTTAGCTACTTATTCAAACACTTACTTATTCCAGAAAGGACCGAGCAGCTTGGTCATCAACCAATCAATCAATCAGTAACGCAGCGCTACCCAGCAATTATTAGCTGGATATATTTGGGCAAGCTACTGTGATTTTGTTTTCCTATCTGGAAAAAAAAAGGAGACAATCACACTAATTTCACAGGTTTTTGCAAAGGTGATGAGTGTGAAAGTACATGGTCAATTATAAAGTATTATGCAGATAATAGTTATTTTAATTACTGTGGATTAATAACATGACAATAAAAATCTCAGGGGGAGGACTGGGAGAAAGGAGAACTGAGATCTAGCAAAATGAGAAGTGGAGGCCAAAAAAAAAAAAAAAAAGAGAAAGGTGGAGAGAACAGAAGTTCAGGTGGGAGCAGATGAAGAGTCAATACCTTCAGCACTTCCTGAACTTTTCCAGCCACTTGTACCATGGTGGTCAGAATTGATTCACTATACAGTCGCTATAGGGAACACGCAGGAATCAGAAGCCAAGAAAAAGAGAATGGATTGGGATGGGGGAGAATGAATGTTGCGGTGGAGGGGCTCTCAGGGTTTCAAATATTAAGGACTATGGTCTCAGAGAGCAGAGGTTAAGGTGCGGTTGGGGTTGGTATCTCTATTTTCAGTGTCCAGGGAATGGGTCTGGGTCACCTGGTACGTGGGCATGACTTGCCCCTTCTCCTGGAAGATCTCAGCATCACATTGCCCCAGCAATCGAACAATTTGTTCAGCATCTGCTCTGTCCAGGTCCTGGGTCAGTGGGTTTGACTTCTCTGTGGCTGGCAGGGGCTGCCTCATACCCAGACAACTAGAGGGAAGGGGGCACAAAGATACAGGCAGGAAGCGGAAGCCTCATTCATACCTGCTGATCCGGAGGTGGGAGTGGCAGCAGGCGCAGTACTTGGACACAGACACACACACACACACACGCACGCACGCACGCACGCGCGCGCGCGCACACGCACCACCCAAGGATTTAGCCTGCACTTGGTACTCTGGGCCTATAAGGGAAAGAAGATCAGGAAGGAAGATGGGAAGGAGGAGGGAGAGAACAGAAACCAAGGGTGGAGGAAAGTCCAGAAAAGAAATGATTCTAGGAATCAATGCAGAAGACCAACATGGAGAAGGGGGTCTCAACTCCCACTTGCCAGGCTCTGGGGTCTCAATCACATGTTGAAACTGTTTTGTGCCCGGCATGGTTGCACGCTGTGGACACCCTGTCATACCTGCCTCTTCAGCCACGCAAATCTTTCTGTAACACTAACTCGGCTTCCAGCTGGCAGGGCCTTATCTGAGCCACAGTGATGATTAACCCAAGTACCCTGGCCTCTCTGAGTACCACCCCCTCTGAGCACCTCTTCCTGCACCCTTTCCTGGTCAGTAGGCCCCCAGCCCACTCGTCACCTCAGGGGAGCTCCTGGGGTCCTTCTTTGCATGCATGCAGACTGCCCAGCCTCTGCTTTGCCCCTAAAGAGGAAACCTGAGGTTCATTACTCTTGCCCTTTGGACACAATGACCTCTTCTCTGGATGACCTGGAGGCTGGAAGTGCAGGATAATACTCAGGCTCAGGCTCAAGCCCAGGGCAGTGAGAATCCCTGAGCAAGAGTGCTCTGGGACCAGGATGCATCAGGAGGCCAGAGATCAGGATCTTCAGGGACAGTGGAGGTCAGAGGACCTGGACCATAGCTTGATCACATGCTCAAAACACCCAGTCCTCCCTCTTGACCCATTTCACTCTTTCATCTCAGAAGGAAGGCAACAGAAGCTTCAGAGCCCCAGGGGGACACACATTGAACTGGATATTACAGGAGAAAGTGCCACAGAAATAGAAATGCTGCAATGAGAATTAGAAACCAAAGTACCTGCCCTAAATACATTAGCCAACATTTATTTACACTGAACAATGCACTTTTCACATATCTTATCTCATTGGATACATTAACACTAAGAAGATTGTATTGACACCCTCATTTTTCAGATGGTGAAACTGAGGCTCAGATAAGTGTTTTGCTAAAGATCACATAGCTGACACAATTGGAACTCACACCCAGGTTGTCACTCCAGATCTCATGAAATAACTTAAGGATTTACATGTTTGTTGAATGAATGAAGTAACTAACAGATTAAGTACAAATTACTGATAATCTCTCACTCACATAGTGTTGTAAGATTTATAAAGACATTTCCCAACATTTTCTCATTCGATCTTCCCAACAGCCCTATGAAGTTCTGGACCCTCTGATTTGCAGGTAGGAAACCTGAGACTTAGGTGACCAATTTCTCCATGCCAAGCAGTAAGTGGCAGAGCTAAGACAAGAACCATAGGTCGCTCGCTGCTCTTTAGATTTCCCCCTATACACCCAGCAATCTTAATAATCACTGTATCTCCAGCTCTTAACATGCCAGAACACATAGGTGACGCTCAATAAATATTTGTTTAATAACTGAAAGAATGAATGAGAGAGTGAAGAGAATCAATATCAGATTATGAATGGGGAAGAGATTTAAAAGCTGACGCAGTCTACAAGTAGGAGATTGTTAAAACAATTATCTCCGCCACGCTATCCCTCCCGCACGGGAGGTGCAATTCCTTCTCCCAACTTGGCTAATTCCAAGCGCGGGAGGGAGGGGCCCTCCCAGGTGCAGGAGACCCTCGCACCTGCGCCTCTCCCCACGCCCCCCACAGGCTCCAGGGCCGGAGCCGGGATCGGAGGGATGGGGACCCGGGAGGCCGCCAATGGGAGGGTCGTGGGAGGAGCCCCGGGAGAACGGGGTCGAAGGGGGGGGGGGGGCAGGAGGGGGATGACGGCTGCGAGAACCCCAGCGGGGCGGGGCGGGCCGGCACGTCCCGGTCGGGCTGCGGCGGAGCGAGCGGGGCCAGCTCTGCAGAAGGCGGCGGCTGGCTGGCCGGGACGGTCACATCCCGCTGCAGGGGCCGGCGGAGCAGCCGCACTGCCTCCCGCACCCGGACTCAGGCCAGCGGCCAGGCCGCGCCGGCACCGCCCCCTGCTCGAGGACAGACTACGCGGCCCGTCCGAGCTCTGGGGGCCCCGCAGCCCCGCGGCCGGCTCCCGCTACGCCTCCGCTCGCCCTCTGTCCGCAGCTCGGTCCCGCGCTGCCCCCCGCGCTGGGCCCGCGCCGGGATGGGGTAGGGGCAGCGCCACGGAGTCGGGCGATGGGCCGCCCTCTGGGCACCGAGCAGCCCCCCGAGGCCTGACCGATCGCGAGGACCGGCGGAGGTGGGTGTGGGCAGGGCAGAGCCGCGCACCCGGGTGCCCGGGTGATGCGGGGGCGGAGAAGACGTGGAGGGAAGAGGGGCTCCCGGGATGCTGTGGGCGGTGGGGAGCCCGGGAGAGCTGCTGCCACCGTGCGTTCTGGGCAGTCCTTGAACCCCCACCCCCCAACTCCTGCCACCTCCAGGAGCCCCGCCTGGATGTCAAGCGGATGCCCCAGTGCCTCCCAGCGGACTCGGTGGGGACCATGGCTTCGCTGATGCCCCTCTCCCCATATTTAAGCCCCACGGTCCTCCTGCTGGTCAGTTGTGACCTGGGCTTTGTGCGAGCAGGTGAGTAAAGGGGGCGTGGGGTTAACCAGAGCTTGTGGATGGTACCTGTTAACCTGTTAACTCACTGGCACCCACAGACCGGCCTCCCTCTCCTGTGAATGTGACAGTCACTCACCTCAGAGCCAACTCGGCCACTGTGTCCTGGGACGTCCCAGAAGGCAACATCGTCATTGGCTACTCCATTTCCCAGCAAGTATGAATCACCCTTCTGCTCCCTCAACCTGTGTCCTTGGATCTCTGAACATTCCTTCAGTTACCCCCACCCCAGAACTAAGCTCCCCTCCCAATGGTGGGGGAAGCTGGGACCTGATGTTCCCTCAGTCTCAGGCTGCCTTTTTCACCCTACTCCGTGGAGTGCTTGGATGTTCAAGAGTCCTGGGACTGGTGTGAGACTGCCTTCCTGTCCCATCATCTCCCTGCAGAGACAGAATGGCCCTGGACAGCGTGTGATCCGGGAGGTGAACACCACCACTCGGGCCTGTGCCCTCTGGGGCCTGGCTGAAGACAGTGACTACACAGTGCAGGTCAGGAGCATCGGCCTGCGGGGAGAGAGCCCCCCAGGGCCTCGGGTGCACTTCCGAACTCTCAAGGGTTCTGACCGGCTACCCTCAAACAGCTCAAGCCCAGGTGAGGGTCTCAGCTATTCTCCATTCCCTAAACTTTGGATTCTCTGGCTTTTTACCTGGCCTTTAGCCTCTTGTTTATTTCCCCCAAAACGGCAACACTCTAGCTTAGATGAATAAAAGGATGATTTAATTCATCATACTGCCAAGAAAGGAAGGAAAAAGGTTGGCAGGGGACTGGATATAGACAGGCTGATAATGAATCGTTTGGGAGAAGGGCTTTTAAGCTTCCTTTTACCCATCCTTAGTTCACAGCCTCCACCGCAGCCTGCGTGAGTACTCGCATGCAGCCCTCCTGCTTTTTGGTCGCTAACTACCTGCCTACCAATAGCTTCCTAGAGAGCGGCTACCGGGGGCAACCCTGTGATAAGTCTACCCTGACACTAGTGTCCAGAATCATAGAAGAACTCTGTAGCTGCTCCCCCATAACCTGGAGTCTATCTCCTCCTTCTTAGGTGACATCACAGTGGAGGGTCTGGATGGAGAGCGACCGCTGCAGACAGGGGAAGTGGTCATCATTGGGGTGGTGTTGCTCATGTGGGCTGGTGAGTAAGCAGCTGGACCGGGGGGCCAAGGATTGGGGGGGGGGGAGCTCAGTGAAGGCGGGACATGGTAAAGGTTGTTGGGAGAAAAGGCAGGGAGAGAAATGGAGTGGGGAGATGCTTAGTGGAGGGGAGTGAGCAGAAGTTGGAGGAGAGGAAGATTAAGAGGGTGGTGCTTGTACATGGGCACCAGAAATTCAAGGATTTTCTAGAAACTGTATGATTATCTCACTGCCCTTCAAGGCTGTGAGTGGGGAGGTCAAGATCAAGGCTCAGATTGTATTGTTGTGTTTCAGCTGTAATTGGGCTATTCTGCCGCCAGTATGATATCATCAAGGATAATGACTCCAACAACAACCCCAAGGAGAAGGGGAAGGGGCCGGAACAGAGTCCTCAGGGAAGGCCAGTGGGGACAAGACAGGTGACGTGGGGTCTGAGGGAGGGAAGGGTGATTTTGCTTCTAGGAGCAGCCGTGGAAAGGGAGAAGGGCAAGGAGGGGCAGGAAAAGAAGGAGAATGGATATTTGGGATGGAGAAGGCTACAACTTTGCCACAATTAGAGACTCAAGCCATTTTCTCTTACAGAAAAAGTCCCCATCCATCAACACCATCGATGTATGAATGAAGAAACAGAACCAGAAAACAGATGCACTAGCAACCTG